>NC_053493.1:101552036-101797036 GCF_905171775.1 Rana temporaria
GACTCGTCCCCTCCCCCCGCTCCCATGTTCCAGCTTTTGATTGACAGCAGCAGGAGCCAATGGCTATCAATCTATTCAATGCGCTTGTGCACATCGCTAGATCGGATTGGGCCCTGATGAGCAGTAAGAATAGCACAGTATAAAAAGGAGCCAAGGTCCTAATCTAATCTCTGAAAATTGAGATACCATATAACAATCTGTTATATTTAATATTTGTTTAAATTTTCAGTATATACATTTTTTAAACATATTCTTTAATTTAAAAAAAAAGTAAACCAATCTCAAGCCAACAGCATCTTCTCACTACTGCCACCAGCACTGTAGTGGTATGATGTGGAGAGGAGCTGTAACCCAATGGGCAATTTAAAATACATTATATAATAATCCCATCCCAATATATCTGGCATATATATAGTTCTTTGAAAAAGTATTCATACCCCTTGACATTTTCCACATTTTGTCATGTTACAACCAAAAACGAAAATATATTTTATTGGTATTTTATGTGATTGACCAACACCACGTGGCACATAATTGTCAAGTGGAAGAAAAATTATAAATGGTTTTCAAAATGTTTTACAAATAAATATCTGAAAAGTGTTGCATGCCTTTGTATTTAGCCCTCCTGAAAACAATACTTTGTATAACCTTTCGTTTCAATTACAGCTGCAAGTCTTTTGAGTATGTCTCTACCAGCTTTGCACATCTAGAGAGTGACAATTTTGCCCATTCTTCTTTACAAAATAGCTCAAGCTCTGTCAGATTGGATGGAGAGCGTCTTGTGAACAGCAATTTTCAAGTCTTGCCACAGATTCTCAATTGGATTCAGGTCTGCACTTTGACTGGGCCATTCTAACACATGGATAAGCTTTAATCTAAACCATTCCATTGTAGCTCTGGCTGTATGTTTAGGGTCATTGTCCTGCTAGAAGGTGAACCTCCACCCCAGTATCAAATCTTTTGCAGACTCTAATGCCGTGTACACACAAACGGATTTTCCGTTGGAAAAAAATCTGATGTTTTTTCCGATGGAATTCCGCTCAAGCTTGTCAAACAGTCACACAAAATTCTGACCATCGAGTACGCAGTGACGTACAACACCACGACGAGCCAAGAAAAATTAAGTTCAATGCTTCCGAGCATGTGTCGACTTGAATTTGAGCATGCATGGTTTTTAGTGCATCGGAATTGCATGCAGACAAATGGATTTTCCAATACAATTTTTTTTCGGGAAAAATAGAGAACCTGCTCTCTATCTAGGTCTGTCAGAAATTCCAACAGAAAAAGTAAGATGGAGCATACACACGGTCGGAATAGCCGACGAAAAGCTCCCATCTGACTTTTTCTGACCGTGAGTACGTGGCATAACAGGTTTTCTTCTAATGCTGCGTACACATGATCGGTTCGTCTGATGAAAACGGTCTGATGGACCCTTTTCATCAGACGAACCGATCGTGTGTGGGCCCCATCGTTTTTTTATCCATCGGTGAAAAAACCAGGAACTTGTTTTAAAATTATCTAATGGTTAAAAAACCCATAGAAAAAAAACGATCGTCTGTGGGCACGTCCATCAGTTAAAAATCCAAGAATGCTCAGAATCAAGTCGACGCATGCTCGGAAGCATTGAACATTGAACTCAGCACGTCGTTGTGTTTTACGTCACCGCGTTCTGACACAATCGTGTTTTTTTAACTGATGGTGTGTAGGCAAGACTGATGAAAGTCAGCTTCATCGGATATCTGATGAAAAAATCCATCAGACCGTTTTCATCAGATGAACCGATCGTGCGTACAGGGCATAAGATTGCCCTGTATTTGGTTCCCTCCATCTTCCCATCAACTCTGACCAGCTTCCCTGTCCCTGCTGAAGAAAAGCTTCCCCACAACATGATGCTGGGATTATGGTGTGGGGTTGATTCTCAGGGATTGGGCTTGGCCCCTTAGTTCCAGTGAAGGGAACTCTTAAGGCATCAACATACCAAGACATTTTGGACAATTTCAGGCTCCCAACTTTGTTGGAACAGTTTCCTCCCCCAACATGACTGTGACCAGTGCACAAAGCAAGGTCCATAAAGACATGGATGAGCAAGTTTGGGGATAAGGAACTTGGTTGGTCTGCACAGAGTGCTGACCTCAACCTGATAGAACACCTTTGGGATGAAATAGAGCAGAGACTGCGAGCCAGGCCTTCATGTCCAACATCAGTGTCTGACCTCACAAATGCGCTTCTGGAAGAATGGTCAAACATTCCCATAGACACACTCCTAAACCTTGTGGACAGCCTTCCCAGAAGAGTTGAAGCTGTTATAGCTGCAAAGGGTGAACGAACTCAATATTGAACATATGGACTAAAACTGGGATGCCATTAAACTTCATGTGTGTGTAAAGGCCGGCGTCCCAATACTTTTGGTAATATAGTGTATTTTTATTACAAGGTGTTTGATTGTCATAACCTGTAAATTATACACTTTAAAAAAAAAGATTATTTACTATAAGTTCTTTCTAGACTCCAGTACCACACACCATAGCTTCTAGATCAAGTCAGTTTTCTGAAGTCAAATGCAAATATTTAACATTTAATTGATTACTCAAAATGACCAATTTAGCTTTACAGTTGTGTTAAATATTACTGTAATCCTATTTTTGGATAGCAGAGCTAGTGCCAGAATTCGGATTGGCTGATGTCAAAAGCCATCTATTAAAGCAGCTAACAAGGGCCATATGGGCAGTATGGCATTGCTCACAGAACCTATAAAATTTGACATTTACTGTTCTTTCGGGCATTTCATTCCAGTCCGCAAAATGTATATTTCCCCTTGGAAATGGGACAATATTGAATCTTTTATAAATTAAACAAGCTAGGCTTATGTTTTTTTTCCATAGATTATCTTTTCATGCATACTACATAATCTTAGCGTACAGCACATTATACCTAATCCTTGACACATGCACAGGAATTCAGTAGAAGGTGGCAAAAATTTATAGCGGTCTTAACAGGCTGCTAAAACTTTGTAAGTACTATCATCTATATACAAGGTAAGTTTCTCTACCTTTTCTACTTGGTTTTTATGTGGTAAACTTACTGGTCAGCAAAAGGGGACCAGCAGAGATCAGCCACTGCAAGCATATCTGCAGCACTGAATTACCAGTTCCCTGCACCTGCAAACAGCACTGGCGAGAGACCTGAACAGCGGACTTAGGTAAGCATGTCCCTGCTCAAGAAGATAGGTTAAAAAAAGGTCTGAATGGGAAAGAAGGGAGGAGGCTTACTTTTTGCCTGGCTTTAACAAATATACCAAATGCAATGTATATTTACTTCCCCTTTGGGCTCCATTCACACTAGTGCGATTTCAGGTGTGACTTGAGTCGCACAGAATTGTATGACCTTGGAAATCACATTGTTTTCAATGGGGCTCGTCAGTGGCGTCACTAGGGGGTGGCTATTGAGGCTATAGCCCCAAATCTGGGGCCCATAGCCCAGAGTCTCTTGTTGCAGGGGTCCCTGCCTTACCAGCAAGCTGTGGCCTCTCTGCAGCCGGGCCCCGGGTTCCCAGCGGGCAGGCTGCATGAAAGAAGCGAGCGAGCGGACGGGGAGAGATGACATCATCTCTCTCCGCCCACCCCACCGCTCTTCTGCCCTCACAGCGTGGGCTTCTTCAATATTGGAGGTGCGGTGTAGAGCAGCAGGATTACATTTTTATTACAAGGTGTTTGTTTGTCATAACCTGTAAATTATTCTGCATGAGAGAAGCCACCGAGCGGACGAGGAGAGATGACATCACCGCTCTTCTGCCCTCACAGCGTGGGCTTCTTCAATATTGGAGGTGCGGTGTAGAGCAGCGAGATTACATTTTTATTACAAGGTGTTTGTTTGTCATAACCTGTAAATTATTCTGCATGAGAGAAGCCAGCGAGCGGACGAGGAGAGATGACATCACCGCTCTTCTGCCCTCACAGCGTGGGCTTCTTCAATATCGGAGGTGCAGTGTAGAGAAGCAAGATTACATCATCTCTCACTGCCTGCCCCGCATCACCGCTCCCCTGCCCTCATTCAGAACAAAATGGACCAGTGCTGCCAGCCTGCCACCAATGCAGCGACAATGCACATTTGGTGGCAATGGCTGGCATGGTAAGTGACAATCTGCAAATAGTGGCAGGCGATCATCCACATCTGGTGACAGGTGACGTGGCAAGTGACAATCCACATCAGTTGGCAGGTGACAGTAGCAAGTGACAATCCACATCTGGTGCCAGGCAACAGTGGCAAGTGACAATCTGCAAATGGTGGCACATGACGTGGCAAGTGACAATCCACATCAGGTGGCAGGCAACGGTGGCAAGTGACAAGCTGCATCTGGTGGCAGGAGGTGTGGCAAGTGATGCACTCGGGGCTCCCACTGATTCTACTTTATGGTAAGTTGAACCACTTCATTATATATTACAATGTAATAATAGAATAATGTGCTTCAATCACCCTGACACCATACCAACCATGGTGCCGTGATGATTGAAGTGCCAACACCAGCCATTGCCTGCAAAAAATTGCTTGCCATCCGCGTGCAGCCCCCCTTCCTCAGTCCCCGGGCGTGCAAAAAAGGTTGGTGATCACTGCTAAATGTCTTCCTGCAAAAAGAATCAAGTACACGGCTCTGTTTCTCTCATAATCTTGCATCTTTTCAGCAAAGCTAATCCTTAATCTTGCTGGCCAAATCTGAACTCAGAAAGTTACATCTTGCTCTCATATAGGGTGCACCTAGAAAAGTTAGTTTGCCTAAACAGCATCCTAAAAGATTTACGTTTTGTCTTGAATTCTTCCTGATAAATAGCAATAAGTTCCAGACAACGGCACTGTTGTCTTTACTTGTCGGTGATGTCATTACAGTGCTGCTCACTGTTCTTCTTGCTGGAGAGAAAGCTCTAGCTTTTCAGGATCTCCCTTCTTCTGCATTATTCATTCTACGTGACTACGCTTACTCCACTTCTCTTGATGCTTCCTTATCAATACCCTATGAGTTGTCAGAGTACCAGTCATCAAGGAGCAGCACTGATATAAGGAAGCAATGCCATGTCTCTGCTAAGATGGCCGCCTCCACACAGAGACACGGTGAGGAATGAGGCAAGTTAAGTTAGTAATGGAAAAAAGATGAGCTGCAGGGAGGTCAAAGGCACAAGTGATAAGTAATTTTCTCTCTAGTCACCAATATTGCTTGCTTGCCCTTTTTTAGGCAAAGTTTCCACAGTACAGGTCCTCTTTAACCTCGCCTTACTGGAAAAGTTATAGATTTTGTCATTCCATCTGGCTGCTATCCTTTTTTTTCATTATTTCATGATAATAATTGTGCTTTCCCAGGTGCTTCAGACCCCTCTATTGTAATTTAAGAGTTTAAAATCCTGGACCCCTATTTGTTCCAAGACTGGGAGCTGCTGGATTAGGTTTCAGTTACAAGCCCACCTTCTGCTCAAATATGAGATCATTGCTTGACTATTCTGACATTGTGCTCTGCCGAGTTTATTTAGTATGACAGATCTATGTGCAATAATGAAGTGCGAAGTGTAGCGGTCCAAGGCAAGAAATCTAATTCAAACATAAGCTTTAGATAATTAAAAGGTAATGTCCGATTGACTGCTATGTGCTATTACACATTGTGCAATCTTTGCCTTATTAACCACTTCAATACTGGACACCCCCTTCCTGCCCAGGCGAATTTTCAGCTTTCAATGCTGTTACATTTTGAATGGCAATTGCGCGGTCATGCAACACTGTACCCATATGACATTTTTATATATTTTTTGCACATCAAATAGAGCTTTCTTTTGGTGCTATTTTAAAATTTTACAAATAAATAATCTTTCTTAAAAAAATGTAAGCCAGATTGTATTCTGCTACATTTCTCTAAATTAAAACAACCAGTAAAACAATAAATCAGTGTATATTATTTAGTCTGTAGGAAAGTAATAGAGTCCACAAACTATGTTATACAGTTTACTTATATATCTGATGTACTGACGGCCTATTTCTTGAGGCCCGAAAATGTCAGGACAGTACAGATATCCCCCAAATTACCCCTTTTTGAAAAGTAGACAATTGAAGTTGTAATTTTTTTCGCACAACTTTTTGGAAAATTCAGACATTTTTAGGACATTTTTTACATACTGTCACCAGTGCAGTACAGTGATATAAAATGGACATGACGATGATTAAGGACACTGGTGACAGTACGTAAAAAAATAAAAAATAAAATCGTTTTGTTTTTAATTGTTATATATATATATATTTTCTTTTTTTATTGCATTTTTTTCTTGTTTTACTTTTTTTTACATACTGTGACCAGAGCAATAGAGTGTTTTTTTACATACTGTGACCAGAGCAATACAGTGTTACCATAGTAACACTGTACTACTCTGGGAAGGTGATCAGGTTTTCTTTACACGCTATGATTGCTTATAACAGTGAATATCACTGCTATAATCAACCATTTATTCTCTGAATGAAATCTATTTATGTAATGTGTACTATTGTGATTAACTGTAATTGGCCACAGCTATTCGCATGGTATGGGCTTGCGATTGGCCCTGTCTGTACTTTGTGATCACTGTGACCAATCACAGAAATCATTACTATAGTACACAATGAATGCCATGAATAAAAAACCCATCAATTGTCATGTGATTTGATGTGGTTGGTCACATAGATCACATGACATCTGAAGTAGCCTGCTACACTGTTCTGTCATCTGCTGTGTTCTGTATGATGTCCACCCAGGATAACATTTCTCTGTAGGCCGGACGGGTAAGTAGTTAAATAAGTGTAACACTGTGCGCTGTTACTGTAATGCAGATTTATATTTGACCACAAGATGGCAGTGTTTAGCAACTCATCATAGCCTCTAAACAAGAGTACAGAGACTGTTGAGATTTGTATGCTGAAAGCAGAATATTTCCTCACCGTGAAGCTGAGTATAAACTACAAAGCCAAGAGACAATCGCACAATGGAGTGGGAGCACATAAAAACAAAAGCCTGGGAACATGGAGGGGAGTTGGAGAGAATGCATTAAGATAAAAAAAAGTCTGCCTTTACAACTCCTTTAAATTCAACTTCTCTCTTTAAAGGGACGCACGCCTGTCAATCCCCCCCTCTTATGCCCCGTACACACAATCAGGTTTTTGCCCGGCCAAACTAACATTGGAATTCCGACGGAATTCCAACGGAGTAAAAGAGAACATGTTCTTAATCTAAACTCTGATGGAATTCCTCGGAAAAAAGTCAGATGGGGCATACACATATCAGACAGACTTTTTCCATCGGAAATTCTGATCACGTGTAAGAGGCATTAGAGTGATCATTACCAACAATTCAACCACTAAAGTGACTCTTGCTTACAATTCAATATCCCAAAGTAACCTTTCCCACCAACTTCACAAATTAGGATAGCTCTTCCAACCACTTTGCTTCTTAAAGGGAATTACCCTGTTTCTCCACATCTTAAGGGGACTGCACTTTCCACCACATGCCAATGTAAGGGCCCTAACTAAGCTGGCAGAAGAATCAAGTTTCTAGACTGTTTGTGCTCAGGGACTATCTTTCTTTGAAGTACTAATGTGCAGGAGATTTGACACATTTCCTAGTGCTTAAATCTAGACTCTATGGACTGAGGGCCTACAAGTGAGCTAGCCCTAATTCTTTGTTCATTTTACACATCTCATTTGGGGAGTAATCTCTCAGACAGAGGGCTATTGTTTATATCTTCAATCCTGCAGGACAGATGGCCAAGCTTTAAAGGGTGTTTGACCAGTCTGTATTGCTCTTGAGCTGATTCACCTTGTTTACTGTTTAACCGTTTTGCTAACTGTTGAAGTATCCGCCATTCTTTTTATTGCCATTAATACAACTTAGTCATTTATTTTACAACTGTGTGAATGTATTCTTCTTGTGTGGCTGCTGTGAGATCCTTCGACCAAGATAATTTGGTGGTGTCAGTTGAAGTGGGGCTCCGTATCGGGCCAAGAAAGGAATAGAGGATCCAAATATACAAGCGACTCCTTTGAGGGTGGAGCTACATAAGTCTGTATCTGTGTATCAGATTTTAAAATATAACTGTCATGAGAAATACAGAAGTCCTGCAAGTTGTGAGGTAGGGCCTGAATGGAACATGCTTGTTTTTTCATAACATCCCACATATGCTTTATTGGATTAAGATCTGGAGAATTTGGAAGCCAAGTCAACACCTCAAACTCGTTGTGATGGTCCTCAAACCATTTTGTAAATTTTTTTACAGTGTAGAAAGGCGCATTATGCTGCCGAAAGAGGCCACTGCCATCAGGGAATGCCATTTCTATGAAGTTGTGTACTTGGGTAGCAACAATGCTTAGGTATGTGGTACGTGTAAAGTAATATCCAACTAAATGGCAGGACCCAAGGTTTCCCAGCAGAATATTGTTCAAAGCATCACACTGCTTCGGTCAGCTTGCTTCTTCCCATACTGCGTCCTGGTGTCATTTCTTCTCCAGGTAAGTGACACATACACACCTGGCCATTCACCCAAAGGAAAACATGATTATTTAGATGAGGCCATCTTCTTTCCTTGCTCCGTGGTCCAGTTCTGTTGCTCCCATGCATGGGCACCCTGATCAGTCTGCGCCTATCTATGCAGCCCCATACAACAAACTGCTATGCCAATTTTTTCTGCTTTCAACTTCAGGGGCAATATGTTTTGCCTAGTACTGTATACCTCATCCATTTTTAGATGTCATTTAGATTATATTCACTTAACCTATCAGTGGTCATAAAATTATGGCTGATCAGTGCATATTTAGATCAGGACCATGACGGGCACCTGAGTCCATTCAACATAAATTCTAGTGTTTTTCCCCATCCAGAAATCCCAGGTGCTGCTTACAGCCTACCATTGACATGAATAGAAAATTAGAAATAGATTTGGCAATTTTACATATGTCTGTACAACATTTGTGTTTATGATAGCACTACTGTATACCCAGGCTACAGCTGCGCACAGCCATTCATGTTTATGTGAGGATTTATGAGGCACCTTAAATTTTCGGGAGTGGGGGAACCCAAATTTACGTTGAACAGGCTCAAGCACCCATATGCAGGAGATCTCATTGAAAATTTGAAGTCCTTATCTATATACCTAAACTGGAGAGGTTCACCTGTTCTATTTGCCCTGGTGGTGACCATTGTCATTTAAGAGTTGTCAGTGGAAAAGGAAGTGAAGGAACATTTTTTTTCCCCCATAACATCTGTCTAGGAGTTGATGTCCCCTGACTATTTCCTCTCACCTCTTGTTGTGTCTCCAGGACAGGAAGTGAAGGGTATCTAGCACCACTAAAGAAACATTCTCATCAGCTAAACCGAAGTGGACAGATCCTCCAGTTATCCAAAAAGGAATGCATTTAAATAAATATTTCAGTGAGCAACCTAGTGCTACCTGAAATATATTTATTTTAGAAAGTGGAGCACCACCAATGGTGGTTCTCTCACCAATGGTGATAAATAAAGGCAGGGCCGATACTAATAGCTTATAAACCGAATGCACAAATAATAAAGTGCAAAAAGTGCCAAAAATCTAAAAATACGTAATGCATATTAAAGACAGTGATAAATGCTAAAAATACAGACTATGTAAAACCTAAATTTATAGGAAAATAAGGAAGTATAGTACCGAATTTATATATATATATATACAGTATATATATATATATATATATATATATATATATATATATATATATATATATATATAAACAATTTGTGTGCCAAAGTTCTATTCAATTACGGTGCACCAAATACTACTCACTTAACGTGCACTCAACAAAGTGTCCATGTGAAGAAATTCCAAAATTTCGCATGTGCTCCACGCTGAACTGAAAATGGTATAATATTCAATCCAATATAAAATAAAGTGCCCTTGCAAGATGTGTAAATGAGGACCATTCCGAATAAGAAATATTATTATGTTCCACCTAAAACTGAAAATTCCAATTGTGCTACACACAAAATTCAAGATTGTGCTCCATCCACATTAATGCAAATTATAGTGCTCTAGTGAACTCCCTCTGGACAGATATTACTCACCAGAGACAATGAACCTTATAATTATAAAGGTCAGCAGGGCATGAATGAGGTATACATTATAGGCAAGCTGATCTCCACTCCTCTTCCTACACACACCAGGTTAACTCCAGCTGCATATAAAATTAAAAAAAGAAAAGGGGAACTTAAAACCATAAAACCAAGTTTATTTAAAATAAATTACAATGCACACTCACATTAACAGGTGACCTTTACACATGAGCACAACAATAATTGGCCCAATCTCCTAAGGGAACACTGCCACTTCTACCGCTCTGTAACAGAAGCTGGCGTGTGTTCCACTGTGGTTTTAACCAGGAAATTTGACACCCAGAAGTGAGGTCACTGCTGAGTAGAACATGCTCCAACGCATTTTGTCAGGATTGACATCATCGGGAGACTGCTCACCAACTCACCAATAGGACAGTACATCTTTTAACAGCAAATATTTTAAAGCCCAATCTGGGAATTTGTTAAAATCTACACTTGCAGTAGGGCCCCCTTACAACAAAGGTTAAATGCTCTATGGCAGGGGTGTCCAAATTTTTTTCAAAGAGGGCCAGATTTGATGAAGTGAACATGCGTGAGGGCCGACCATTTTGCCTGACATTCTTTGAACCATTCAAATTCGGTCTAAGTGTGTTCCTCCCAGCACTAATACACACTGCCCAACAAGAATTGTCTTGCCTTTGTGGCTGTGTGTGAGTAAAGAGTTAAGCTTGGGCGTATTATTTGAATATACCGTATTTATTGGCGTATAGTACACGCCTTCACTTTAAGAGCGACGTTTCAGGATTTTTTTTTTAATAAAGTACTGTGAAGCAAAATAAGGGTCAGTGCCCATCTGCAGCCTCACAAGTGCCCACCTGCAGACCCACCAATGCCAAGAATGTAGCCTCACCATTGCCAGGAATGCAGCACCATTGCCAGGAATGCAGCACCATTGCCAGGAATGCACCCGCCATTGCCAGGAGTGCAGCACCATTGCCAGGAATGCACTTCCCATTGCCAGGAATGCAGTACCATTTCCAGGAATGCAGCACCATTTGCCAGGAATGCAGCACCATTTGCCAGGAATGCAGCACCATTGCCAGGAATGCACTCACGAGAGCCAAAAATTAATTACAGGAGAATCTCCTGTTTACACAGGGGCCTCTTTAATAGAAAATTCCGCCTTCTTTGATGGACAGAACAGTCGTCCAATGGCAGGACGGGACTTCCTATTACAGGGGCCGCCCGTAAACAGAAAAATTCTCCTGTGTGTGTACGGCGGAGGCGCTCGTCCCGCCTCCTCCTTGTCCTGTTCCACGGCATATACATCTTTTGTGGCCCCAGCGCTGGGAGATCGTCAGGGCCACAAAAGATATATATGTCTAAATAACCCGGCGGGCCATTCAAAACCAGAATGCGGCTGGACTTTGGACATGCCTGCACTATGGGATAAAGGCAGCATTACTTATAGCTCTGGGGCTGTCCTCTACCCCCCCGAAAAGGGCGGTCTCTCTGTGTCATTGCGTACTATGCAGGCCTATTAACCCTGCATTGTACGTGAAGGAGGCAGATGTGCGGTTGAAAGCTCCTTGGAAAAGAAACTTCACAAGGCTGTTTGCACAGCTTGAGGAGGGACCCTGCTGGGGTGAGGAATAAGGTAAGTATTATACGTTGGCCATGTACCCCTAGGCTTATTGAGCAGTTACCCTATGCAGTGCAGGCAGATGACCACTGCAAGTATATTTTTTTGTCTATACACTCTAAATGCATATAAATATTTTCCAAGCCTTCACTTTATAAATTCAAACTCCTACATAGAATATAAGTATATTTTAGGTTACAGAGCTGACCCTTGCATCTTGGGGGCTCCGTTGGTTGAGTCAGAGTGCGAAATGGTCTTTTTCATAGGAATACATAGTGGGCATTAGGACCAGGGTGCATTGTGCAGAAGTCGCTGGCAGTGCTGAACTTGTGTGTGAAGGCGAGGCAGTGTTGCTGCCTATTTACAGTACATCTGTTCATCAGATCTCAGTGCAGTATCACAACAGTGCAGAGATCACACATCTGTACTTGTTTCCCTACGATCAACTGGGATGAAATGATAACACTGCACCAGCACAAGGCAATGAAAATCCAGTCTATAAAATGACATCTATAGGAGAGGAAATATTTTATTACTACCATGTGGCATTTCATTGAATACTTTTTATCCTGAAGAAATCCAAGGGATTACGGTGACCTGTTTGTTTATCCTATATATTTCCTTACATTGACTGGAAGGAATTTATCTGCAGTGGGCTGGTTGGTTTAGAGGAGAGGGAAAAAAAAAAAAGAAAAGAAAATATACACAGTAGGAGCATGCAAGTGGAATGCAAAGAGGAAATACGGACCTGTATGGGAAAATACATGTGAGGGAAACTGATCTGGAATGAAGATAATTGCAAATACCATGACGGTGTGTGTCTTACTGTGCAACCAAAAACATGTTGTTGAGGAAGAGGTGCAGATCCCTGCTGTGCCAGCTCCAAGTCCTGGTCCTACTTCTGGCATTGGTTCTACTGCTGGTGATGGTGGCTATTCTGGACCCAGAGGTACAGAGTGAAGACAGCTCTGGTTATATTTACCAGCACCATGGCACTGGGCAAAGATGGGCAGGTAGCTACTTATTGGAGCAGTCTGAAGATGCCAATCAGTATAAAGTAGAGCTTCTTTCGCCGCTGTCTTCTCTAAGGGATGAGGAGCTTATTGCCATTGGGATTCCTGGACACAGTAAAAACCTTGAGAAGATCAGGAGAAACATTTATAAGATTGTGAAGCACTCCAAGAGGAAGGATGAAGTTAATATTGTAACACAGAGTTGGCAGACTGAGAATGGAAGGAACAGACATGAGTTTAATGAAGATGTAAACCAGAAAATTCCTTTACATAGGACAGTACCAGAGGGTCGCCATCCATTGTGAGTATTGAAAATGATGATCTGGGAATAATGCTACACAAAAAAACAGAATGCCTTTGGGATGCTGACCATAGACATGCTGGTTTTAGCATTGTAGACATGGCAGGCTTGATGTAATACTGATCTTTGTAGTTCCATTAAAGTTGGGATAGAATATCTCCTCTGGGTTTGTCATATCACACAAAATGTTTCAGTGCCTGCAGTAAAGAGTAACAGCAAAGCATATGATCCTGGAAGTACAAGTGGTGTTCTATGCTCAGCAGTTTTCCAGGACATGCAAGCCTATTAAGTAAAAGGCTGCATATTAAAAGGAAAGTAGGTACAGGTTCTTCTCAATGAAGGAGGAGTGTTAGTACTGGGCACCTATAATTTTGGTGAAATTTGGCCAATTGTTTAGGCAATACATCTCAGGGTTATTTGGGAATTTCTACTGAGATTCATGGAAATCTCTTTTGAGAGAATTAATTGGCTGCCATTGTTGACCTCTCCTGTAAATACTTGTTCTCTAACTGTCATATTAATCCAATGAATTTGTTTCTGAGGCCCCGTACACACGACCGAGTTTCTCGGCAGAATTCAGCCAGAAACTCGATCGGAGCTGAATTCTGCCGCGAAACCCGGCCGTGTGTACACTTTCGGCCGAGGAAGCCGACGAGTTCCTCGTCGAGCCAAATAGAGAACATGTTCTCTATTTCCTCGTTGTTCAATGAGGAAAGTTGGCTCTCCGAGATCCTCGGCGTCTTCACACAGAACTCGACGAGCAAAACGATGAGTTTTGCCCGTCGAGTTCCTCGGACGTGTGTACGGGGCCTGAGTCTTCTAAATCACTGAGCTGGAATATGCAGATTGAGAGTGACTTCACTCTGATTTCATCTGCAGAATTTCTATACTAGTTCAGGGACTTAGAAAGCATTGAAGCTGAAGATATTAAGCAACTAGAAATTGCAGCAATTGTCAACAATACCAGTCCACATATTTCATTCAATACAGGTTTCCTTTAAATGGAATCTAAACCCAAAACAAAATGTGATATATTGCAGCTTACCACGCCTTGCATGTTGTGGCTGCATTAGTTTCAGTTGTAGACTTTTTTTCCCTTTATTTTCACCTGATGATTCTTTCATCTGTATCTATTGAGGAGCAGCAATGTTACCCTAGGACTACAGAACAACTCTGTAAAGCGGAGGTTCACCCAAATAACATGTATATAAAATCATATTCTTTATACTTCCAACATGTACAGTACTGTATGTCCTTTTTTTTTGGCTCTACCTTATTATGGCTATTTTCCACCCAGGTTCCGGGTACTCAATCCCGCGGGAGTAGCCGTTTCTATGCAGAGGCGCAATGTCACCTGAGACTTCGCCCAGATGATTGACGTCCTTGAGAAAAAGTCCCCCCCCCCCGCGCCCCCTTATTGCGTAGGCGCGTCACGAGAGTCACAGAGTTTCCGAAAGTAGCCGAACTGCGAGTCAGCTCTACACGGCATCTGTGCACTGACTAGGAGCCGTGTAGAGCTGACTGCGCAGGCACCGTATAGAGCTGACTCGCAGTTCGGCTACTTTCGGAAACTCCGTGACTCTCGTGACGCACCTACGCAATAGGGGGGCGCGGGGGGGGGACTTTTTCTCAAGGACATCAATCATCTGGGCGAAGTCCCAGGTGACATTGAGCCTCTGCATAGAAACGCCTACTCCCGCGGGAGTGAGTACCCGGAAGCTGGGTGGAAAATAGCCATAATAAGGTATGTAGAGCCAAAAAAAAAGGGCATACTGTACATGTTGGAAGTATAAAGAATATGATCTTATATACATGTTATTTGGGTGAACCTCCGCTTTAATATGAAAAGGGCAGGTTTCTATAGTCCACATAACCAAACTGGGAAGACGGATAACTTTTTTCAGTGCACAGTAAGTTACGAGAACACTAGATTTTCGACAGGATCAACAGGTATTGTTCTGTATTTCCCGAAAATCGACTTAAAAGAGAAGTTGGACTTTTTTTTAAATCATATTTACCTAGGTGGATGCAGCATCGGTCCAATGCTGTATCTGTCCCATGCCAACTCTAAGGCTGAGAACCAAGCCATTAAAGACCACTCAACGCTCGGTTCTCAGAGATCTGTGAGCAGAGAACTGGTGACTGTCAGTCACCACTCTCTGCTCTGCCCCGCCCATGCTCACTGGAGCACTGGGCTGTGGAGGTGGCAGAAGCAGGTCCGGCTCAGGCTCTCGGCGGCTTGCTGAGAGGCTGAGCCAGGTGCCGCTCCAGGTATGTGGGCGGAACCCGACTTTATTGTTGCAATCTTGCCCCAGCCTGGGCTGGCTCTGTGACTTCAGCCAACAGTGGGCTCCAGTCCACTCTCTGATGAAAACAAGTCACAGGAGTGCAGAAAGAACTGCACTCCTGTGATCCACATGAGGAGTACAGCCAAATGAGCTTTGGCTGTACCTCTCCTTTAACCTAAAGACTGCAATCTATTACACTTTTGTTCTTGGGTTTGGATACACTTGGCTAAATTCAACCTTTGGACCAACGTTTTTAGTTACAGTATGTACATAAACCTTCAGTATTGTCTTTTTTGCCCAAGAACTTACTGTTTCAATATCTATCATTTCCTTTCCCTGCATTTACTTTATCTTCCATGTGACCTGTTGGTAAACTGCAGAGGACAATTTCTATGATTCAGAGATGGGCAGGAAGGGTAAATGGGGGCTGTAGGTGGTAATGGTGGGTAGGAGCGGTGGGCAGGAACACTGGGGAGGGTGTTTGACATGAACAGTGAGTGAGAGGGGTGGGGGGGAACTTTGATCAATGTCAGCACCCATTGAACTTTGCCCTGCCCCCATTGTCATAGGATGGCTCCCCCTGCTATCAAGCTATACTATGAGGAGGGAGAGAGGTGATGCTGATGCTCTCATGCACATCGCTGGATCGAAATCACACTCAGGTAAGTATAAAGGTGGTCATGAGGGGGATACTGGACACAGAAGGTTTTTTATCTTAATGCAGAGAATGCATTAAGGTTAGAAACTTTAAGGCTTTAAAACCACTTTAAGTGATGGAGGATCGCAATCATTTTTAGAGACACGTAAAACTGAGGAGCCATGTTTTTAGTACCAAAAGCCCCAAGACAAAATGTGTTGCTTCAAGTTCCTGACCCTGAAAATGTATGTACCATGGAGCAGCTGTGCACAGCAACCAATCAGCTTTTAGCTTCAGCTTCTTCAGTTAAGCTTTGAAAATGAAAGCTAAAAGCTGACTGGTTGCTATACAGGGCCCGTGCTACCACTAGACTGCCGCCTAGGGCACCCTGCTGCCTAGGGTGCTTGGCCGCTGGTGTCCCTACTCACTTCTCTCTGCAGCAAGCAACTAAGTCTCAGCATCAGCAGGCAGCCACCACTCCATTCGCACATAGTGCCAGAGGCGCAGCACCTGGCGGAGGACTGTATCTGTGTCCAGACTCCCAAATAAATGGAAGCAAGCAAACACTCATTGATGATCACTGGTAGGCTGCATTGATGGGCGCTGGAAGGCTGCATTGATGGGCGCTGGTAGGCTGCATTCGATGGGTACTGGTGAGGCTACATTGATGTGTGATGGTAGGTTGCATTGATGCACTGGGGAGGCTGCATTTGATAGGCACTTCATTAGAAAGGTGGGGCATACATGGGCAGCTGGCAAAGGGGGTGAAGTCAGGGGTGGAGCCAAGGGGAGAGACAAAATTCATTTTCGCCTAGGGTGTCAAAAATCCTTGCACCAGCCCTGTTGCCATGCACAGCTGCTCCAGATTCAGCCTGCTCCAATCTTAATGAATTGCTCTTAAAATAATAAAGGCCACATTTACCTTTGAAACATGTTATATTATGGGTGTAACATGTTCCAGCTCGTGCCCTGCTCACCCACCTCACCCCTTCCCCTGTGACAGCAGCCGCTGTCACATTTTAAAATCTGGGTTATGCTGGAAGAAATGTCTGCAGGAGGCTGACAGTGTCCCTCCGATCCACTGACTGCAGCTACAATGCTTTGTGGGCTCCTGTAGGCAAAAATAAAGAATTTACACTTTTTTTCTGCGAAAATATATGTATTTATACATTTTTTCCTAAAAGGTGAACTTAGCCTTTAAAACTGACAATGTTATAATCCTTTAAATCGCCTACTTACAATACTTATTTTACTTATACTTATACAATACTACTAAAAATGACTGCAGGAATGTCTTTGCCGCAAACATATTCAGTTCTGATGAGTCAACAAAACTTTTATAAAAAATTCTCATGAATGTTATTAGTAGTTATTATGTCAACCAAGTTGTAATTTTGGTTTAGTTGTATTATACATGGCTTTACTAAAGTGAAATATAATTTCAGCCATGACCTAGAAGCAAGCAATTAATGATAAAAATACATTTGAAAAAAATCTAACTTTTATCTCTTAACATATTATTCTTCAAAAAAAATGTGTTGTTTTTTGGAAAACACAGTACTGTAGCCACAAAACTATGCTGACATAGCACAACTGGATAATTTTGGTAAATAGTCTCACAATTTATTGCGTGACGATTTTCAACTTTAGTAAATCAGCCCATGTGGCGTCTGACAGAATGACATAATGTAAGATCCAAAATATTCATGCATCACTTCTTCAACGTGCATAATAAAATTTAAGAATTTTGTGGAAATTTGGAGTGAAAGAGATCATGCTTACTTCTTGATGATGCTTGGGTGATGAGTCACTGAATTTACTCAGCTTTAAAAGAAAGAATAAAAACTGCAAGTTTACAATATACTAATGCCGCGTACACACAGTTGTTTTTTGTGATGAAAAAAAGACGACATTTTTAAAAACGTCATTTAAAATGACCGTGTGTGGGGAAAACGTTGTTTTATGTCTTCTGAAAAAGACAAAAATTTTTTTCGAACATGCTTACATTTTTCATGTCGTTTTTCAAAACATTGTTTTTTGTGTCATAAAAAATGATCGTGTGTGGGCTAAAACGACGTTTAAAACGACGTTTTTAAACCCGCGCATGCTGAGAAGCAAGTTATGACGCGAGCTTGAATGGAACAGAGTGCCGCCGTACGCGCTGAACGTAACCGCGCTTTGCTAGAGCATTTTGAAAAAACGATGGTGTGTAGGCAACGTCGTTTTTTAAAATGAAGTTTGAAAAACGTTTTTTTTTTCCATGAGAAAAAACAACGTTTTTTTACAAGACAAAAAACGACCGTGTGTACACGGCATAAGAAGCAGGTGGTGGCCTGTTTATTAACCTGCCTGGCGGTATTCCCGAGTCTGACTCGGGGTTAGATTTTCCTGCTGCGAGCGGTAACCCCGAGTCAGACTCGGGCTTGCCTCGCTAGATCCACAGGCATGGTTTACTTACCTTGTCCCTGGATCCAGCGATGCCACCGCGCTGTGTGAGCGAGCGGGACCTCGCTCGATTCACACAGTGCCTCTGTGTGACGCCGATCTCCGTTCCCTGCGACGTTACGACGCACGGGGACGGAGAACGGCGCCAAATTCAAAAAAGTAAACAAACACTTTACATACAGTATACTGTAATCTTATAGATTACAGTACTGTATGTAAAAAATACACACACCCCTTGTCCCTAGTGGTCTGCCCAGTGTCCTACATGTTCTTTTATATAATAAAAACGTTTCTTTCTCCCTGCAAACTGTAGATTGTCCATAGCAACCAAAAGTGTCCCTTTATGTCAAAAATGGTTTTAGATCAGCTAAAAAACAGCGATAATAAATTATAATCACTTGCAGAATTATGCGATAGCGATTTGTGGGGAAATTCGTCATAAAAAAAATAAAATAATGACAGCAACAATTCTGCAACTGAGCAAATTTCAGTGATTTTGATTTGATTACATTATTGAATAATTTTTATTATAATTATATTATTATTTGTTATAATTATTTATAATTATTTATTATATTATAATTTATAATTTTGTTTTTTTAAAAATGTCATACCCGGGATGCCTATTAGAATCTTGTTTGGTCAGATTTAAGTGAGTTATTTCTAAAAATTACAGACCTACAGTATAAAACGCCAAATTTCCTTGCAAATAATGGTACCGCTTTCAGCATGTTTTTTCTGAAAGAATCATACCGCCAGGGAGGTTAATAGTCAACTTTGGTTTTATTATACAGTAGTTTATAGGGGGATTTCTAAGTTATTTATTTTTACTTTTTTTGTGGTTTGTGAAATATGAGAATTGTTTCAATAATGAATGAATGATATGCACCTATTACTTTTATTTTTTTTATTTTTTTATTGCAGGTATATTATGCTCTATTTACTAAATTAAATGCTTTTTGCATGGTTTGTTAGCCTTTTTTTCACAATCAGAGTTTATTAAAAGATTATGAAGCATACATTTGACATTGGCACATTGAGAGATTATGTCATGTTAGCCTTTTATATGTTTCTTCTTCGTCATATTGTGAAAAGGTGTGGTTTATATACCATACCATTCCCTGAGGGGAACAAAGAGAGATCAAAAGCAATCCTGAGAGTTTAAAAAAATAGCAGGTAATCTTGTCACTACTTTTAAAATATATTTTGTATTTAAAAGTATAATAATGTAATTCCCTCTAATTTGTGTTATATTGCTTGTCTGGAGCTCAGTGCTAGCAGTAACCTATACTTCATACTGTTGATATTCCTTCAAAAAAAATAAGTGTAAACAAATCTTTTTAGTATTACAATTATTACTAAAACTTTACGGGCAACCAACATATTTTAATACTACTTTTGTTGTATTAAAAACATTTCTGTATTTAAAGCCAAGGGTAGTCAAGGGTTAGAACCTCTGTTTTTTATTTAATGCCTATATTCCTGCCAGGGAGGTCCACTCGATAAAAAATAAAAACATTTGAGTTGTCATCTGAACAGCAATAGAGGGGGAAATCTTCCAATGGGGACGTTGTTTTAGTGACATCTATCTAATGCCTCATAAACACGACTGGTTTTCCCATCGGAAAACCTGCGATGAGAGCTTTTGGCCGGGAATCCCGACCGTGTGTATGCTCCATCGCAGTTTTTCCGACGGAAAAACTACCGGACAAAAAAAGAGAGCAGGATCTCTTTTTTCCCGTCAGGAAAGAATCCTGGTGGGAAAACCGTTCGTCTGTATGCTTTTCCGACGGGACAAAAAACGTGCATGCTTGGAAACAATTCGACGCATGCTCGGAAGCATAGAACTTCATTTTGTCGGCTCGTCTTAGTCTTTTACGTCACCGTGTTCTTGGCAGTCAAAAGTCCACCGGACTTTTGTGTGACCGTGTGTATGCAAGGCAGGCTTGAGAGGAATTCCGTCAGGAAAACCGGTCGTGTGTACGAGGCATAAGAGGGTTTTTCTTTGCTTTAAAGAGATGTTCTGTCACTTCCCTCCGTGTCTACAGGACAGGAAGTGAGGAAAAATCTCCCCAGTGGGACAAATATGGCAGACAAGCCTCTAATTTCCCAGATTTCCCCTGATAATGGGGTTTGCCCTTCTTTTCTCTATTCAGAATTGTTTTGGCATTAGCTATACATTAAGGAAATCTATTTTCTTTGCTACACACAGGTGTCACCAGCAGATTTACAATGAAAATCTCCCTACAACCAGTGTCATTATCTGCTTTCACAATGAAGCCTGGTCTACACTGCTGAGGACAGTACACAGTATTCTAGACAACTCTCCCAGAAGGATGTTGAAGGAAATTATCTTGGTAGATGACCTCAGTTATCAAGGTAACCTCTGATGCAGAAAGACTTGTAATTCGAGAAATACAGTGGCTGGCAATTTTTTTATATGTGTTAGTAGCCTGGCTGTCGCTGGCCTTTATATTTACAGAACCTCCTACCCCACAGCAGGTATAGAACCAGAAACACTCTCTCTTGGAGAGTCGCAACTCCAGTCCTAATTCAGCAATTTAGTAAAAATACAAACAATAGTTATTTTTGACAACTGAATATAAGTGTACTTGAAAAATCTCCTTTCATGTTGTGAGTGCTGCCTGCCTGCTGGCCATCTCTTTCCACAAATTTGTGAATTCCCTGTATGCTTTGGAGCTTCTTTTCTGCTGTTTACCTTCAAAAAAATAAGGACCACATATCCCATGGTACCTTGCTACCTGCACGTTGTGATTCCTGTACTGACACCACCCCTTCAAACTCATTCATTTAGCACCTCTGTAGTTCAGAAGGCAAGCTCTGTGAAATGTGTGACCCAGTAGTGTCTGCTCACAAGGCATGTTGACTATGTGTCAGAAAAAGAAAATAAAGGTGTTGGGGTCTTCACAAATTAGTGTAGCACAGAACCCCCCCCCCCACAGGAGCCTCTGATCGTGACCCTCAGCCCCTCTGACACAGCAGGTTTATTGTACAAGCATGAAAACACAGTGAAACATAGAAAGTAATTCTCAAAGCGGTAGTAAACTCAACTTCAGAAATTAGTATCTGCTAAATCTGTGGCGGTGCTTCTGTAGAGGGCGCTGGAGCGCCGCCCCCTCTGGCTCTTGCACCGCCACTGATTACAATAACATAGATTCATGCATTTTATTTCTTGCACACTTCTCCCATCATTGATTAGAAAATCATTTGTTTTTCATAAAAAAAATGTTTTTGCTGTCACAATGTAGAGCACAAGTGTCAAACACAAATCCGACCCTCCAGGGCATTTCATGTGACCCTTGCACCTCTCCTGCACCTGCAGGAGAGCTCCAGCCCTCCTCTAGTCCCCCTCCAGACTCCTAGGCCCAGATTCTCAAAGGGCTTACAACGGCGCAACGCCATGTACGCCGTCGTAAGTCCTAATCTGGGCCGTCGTATCTATGCGACTGATTCTTAGAATCAGTTACGCATAGATATCCATTAGATCCGACAGGCGTAAGGCTCTTACGCCGTCGGATCTTAAATGCATTTTTTTTTTGTTCGCTAGGAACGCCTCCGTCGTTTTCCCCGTCGAGTATGCAAATTAGCTAGATACGCGAATTTCCAAACGTACGCGCGGCCGACGCAGTAAAGTTATGACGTTTACGTTAGGTTTTTCCGGCGTCAAGTTGCCCCTGCTATATGAGGGGCAACCAATGTTAAGTATGGCTGTCGTTCCCGCGTTGAAATTTATAAATTTACGTTGTTTGCGTAAGTCGTCCGTGAATGGGGCTGGACGCCATTTACGTTCACGTCGAAACCAATGACGTCCTTGCAACGTCATTTGGAGCAATGCACCCTGGGATATTTTACGGACGGCGCATGTGCAGTACGTTTGGCGCGGGAACACGCTTAATTTAAATGCTACACGCCCCCTACCCGCCTAATTTGAATTAGGCCGCTTGCGCCGGGTGATTTACGCTACGCCGCCGCAACTTTACAGGCAAGTTCTTTGTGAATAAAGCACTTGCCTAAAAAACTTGCGGCGGCGTAACGTAAATGAGATACCTTACGCCCGCCCTAAGTTACGCCTTTCTACGAGAATCTGGACCCTACTTTCTGCTTTCAAGCAATGCATCCAGCTTCTCCCCAGCAGCAGCATAAGGAAAGGGGGGTGCACTGTGATGGAAGGGAGGGTGGGGGACTAAACTTCTGATGGTGGGATGGCTCTTGACATCTAACGTAAGGGGAGGGGATGCGCTGGACATCTAATCTTACAGATACAACCGGCCCTTTTGAGAACAATCATAATGCTGATGCGGCCCACAATGAAATTGAGTTTGACACCCCTGATGTAGAATATAAGACTTCCTATCATCTGTGCCCAGTCTTGACACAAAGGAGTTAATCCAGCTCTGAGCAATCCTCTTTTATTTTTTCAGTGAGATAAACGGACAAACAGGAGAAAACTTTTGTCCGTTCTTCGCCCTTGCTGTGAATGACAGGTTATTTACATATCTCATGCACTAGCCTGAGACAGGCATTATTTTTTTTATTCACACCCCCACTCCTTTTCTGAAGTCATGTGGTTACTTTTCTGGATTTTGACTGGATGTTAGTGATCATAGCAGAATTTAGTGTAAGGAATACACAGGAGAAAATGCATGTTGACAAGGGGAGTGTAGAGGTGGGCGGGGTGTCTACTGACATCACGACTCCACCCACCGAGCTCCAGACAACAGACCCACCCACAGAATCAGGAGGCATGTATATCCTTATAGATCAGCACTATGGCAGTAGTTTAGAAAGGATGAGAGTGGGTTTACATCCACTTTAAATTTGATGGCCGCACGAAAATCTGATGTTCCTGCAACCCACCAAGGGTGCGAAATTCGCATTCAAATTCTTATTTAAGATTTTCGAAAAAAATGTAATAAAAATTTGACCCATGACCTTACTTGAAATCTGAAATCCAGGAGTTACACAAAAACACCCTTGCAGTGGAGCTACCTCACACAACAAGTGTTAAATGCTTCTTAAGTTTAGGGATAGAGGAATAAGCTTTAACACATAGGGCCGGATTCATAAAGAATTACGCCGGCGTATCAGTAGATACGCCGACGTAACTCGGAATCTAAGCCCGTCGTAAATTTAAGTGTATGCTCAAACTGAGATACACTTAAAACTAGCTAAGATACGACGGCCTGCACCGTCGTATCTTAGGGTGTAATTTTTTGCTGGCCGCTAGGTGGCGCTTCCGTTGTTTTCGGCGTAGAATATGTAAATGACTAGATACACCGATTCACGAACGTACGCTTGCCCGTCGCAGTAAAGATACGCCGTTTCTGTAAGAGATACGCCGCGTAAAGATAAAGCTGCCCCCTAGGTGGCATAGCCAATGTTAAGTATGGCAGTCGTTCCCGCGTCGAAACGTGAAAATTTTACGTCGTTTGCGTAACTCGTCCGTGAATGGGGCTGGACGTAATTTACGTTCACGTCGAAACCAATGACGTCCTTGCGGCGTACTTTGGAGCAATGCACACTGGGAAATTCCACGGACGGCGCACGGACGGGTCACCAATAATTAACATAAAACTTGCCCCCTCATCCTCATTTGAATTAGGCACGCTTACGCCGGCCCCATTTACGCTACGCGGCCGTAACTTAGGAGGCAAGTGCTTTGTGAATACAGCACTTGCCTCTCTGACTTACGGCGGCGTAGCGTAAATACGATACGCTGCGCCGCAGTAACAATGCGCGGATCTACTTGAATCTGGCCCATACTCTATTCCTTGCTTCTTCAGGTGGGCCCTCTCCATCCTCATGTACAAGGCAGGGTAAATGGTTCTGCATTGTTCTTGATGATGTCAGTGTGCGGCCGCTGGCCAAAACACCTTAGAGAAGAGGGCATAGCCTGGGAGAAGCCTGCCAGAGCAAGGAATAAGGTATTACAGCTTATTTATCTCTCCCTAGACCTAACCCTTGTAGTATGGCAGAAAAATAAACAGATCTCTACTTACAGATAGGGTACGGTTACACTACCATGCTACCCTGGTCAGTTTTTCCATTCTTGTGTATTATATCCAGGTCATCTTAAGTCTGCTCTGAGTGAATACATTTCTCGAATTGGTGGAGTGAAGCTCATAAGAAGCAACAAAAGGCTTGGTGTTATAGGAGGCCGTATGCTTGGGGCAGCCAGAGCAACAGGGGAGGTTCTGGTCTTCATGGATCCACATTGTGAATGCCACCCAGGCTGGCTAGAACCGTTGCTGAACAGAATAATGAATAACAGGTAAGACATTTTCTAGAAAAGCACTGCTGCCAACCTGCAAAATGTGTGTAATGTCAGAAAAACACAAGTCAACCATAAAAACCAACCAGATTGTTTCTTTATTTCTGATCTTCAGGCAAACAGTAAAATACACAGTTGAAATACATATGTGGAATTTGTTTTACCTGACAAAGGATTGTCATTTTGGTCCAACCAGTCCTGAGATTTACACAGCTCTGCCACTGTAGTAAAGTAATATAGCCCAGCAGGCCCGGACTGGGACAAAAAATAGGCCCGGGCATTTTAGACTGAGCAGCCAATTTTTCCAGGGACCAGGGGGGGGGGGGGCGCGGCGCGTTAGACATTCGTGGGTGGCTGGTGTCGGCCCTGCCCTCCACACTGTAATGTACAGGAAACACTGTAATATAACGGGAACTGCATTGTAAAGGGGCACTGCAATGATTACAGTGCCCCTTTACAGTGCAGTCCCCTTTATATTACACTGTCCCAGTCCTATTGTGGCCATACAATGCTAGTACTGTCTGTCTCCTATTGTGCCCACACTGCCCAGTGACACTGACCTGCTCTCTTTTTGGTGGTGCGGTACAGCGTGGCTCTCTCTCTCTCTGGTGGTGCAGGAACAGTGTGGCTCTCTCTCTGGTGGTGCAGGAACAGTGTGGCTCTCTCTCTGGTGGTGCAGGAACAGTGTGGCTCTCTCTCTGGTGGTGTGGTACTGTACAGCATGGTTCTCTGGTAGTGTGGGTACAGCGTGGCTCTCCCTGGTGGTGCGCTACAGCGTGGCTCTCTCTGGTGGTGCGCTACAGCGTGGCTCTCCCTGGTGGTGCGCTACAGCGTGGCTCTCCCTGGTGGTGTGCTACAGCGTGGCTCTCCCTGGTGGTGTGCTACAGCGTGGCTCTCTTTGTTGGTGCTGGGGCTATTAGTTCCCCCAGCACAGTCCTCTCTTTCAATTTACATGTCTCCTATAATAGCTGCCTTATGGCACTCCTTTAGCGTGTTTTTGGTTCTCCCCCCCCCCCCCCAGCAGAGTGCATGCTGGGGAGTGTAGTTAGCTGCCTGCTGAAAACAATTGGGCCAACTATCTCTGGGACTACATTTCCCATAATGCCTTTCTGTTTCTTCCGATTGGCTGCTGTTGTGGGGACATCTCCTCACATGTGCTGCCGAGTCCCGACAAGAGAAGGGGAGGGGGTGAGCGGGGGAAACGTCCTGCCAGCAGCCTGAAGCTCTCCCCCTTTCCCCACCGTGCAGACCGTGACACTTTGGCTGTAGGAGGAGGAGGAGCAGTCCCTGGGAGCAGAGGAGCGGAACTGTTCGTATCGGCTCAGAGGCTGGGCTGTGTGTGAGTGAGACACACAGCTCAGCCGATGCAGCCGAAAGTTCCGCTGAAGGCACAGGCACGGCCGCATAGCGTAGGGTGACCAGACATCCCCAGTTTCAGGGGACAGTCCCCTGATTGAGGACACTGTCCCCGGACCAAGTCTGTCCCTGGTTTTGTCCCCAGATTGGATTTAATAGGGGGCAGGGTCAATTTCAAAGACAGTCCGTGCAGAATTAAAATAACAAAATTTGAATTACACCCCCCGCTCCGCCGTGCCTACTAGCATAAGGGGGGGTTGTATTTTCCCATTATCTGTGCCCCTTTCTGATGATCATGTGCTGGTCAGAGTGGAGGGAATATTTCTTCAGTTTCAGGCACATGCCCATTCAGCTTCGCTCGCATGTTATTCTGCCTTGGCTCAAATCCTGGCCAGCCACCTGCCTATCTCCTTGCCTTCCCTGGCGGAGTGGTCTTCCTCCGCTCCCCACCCAGTAGTAGCCGGGGCCTGAAGAGTAAGACTTGAGAGGCTGTGAGGCGGGCGGAGAGTCGCTGATTGTTGCCATTACTAGTAAAAAAAAAAATATGTCCCCGGATTTCATTTTAAAAATCTGGTCACCTTAGCATAGCGGTATCGGCGAGCGGCGGCCGCGGCCTGTGTTAACCATGTTCAGGCCGCGGTCGGCACTTACCTACCGCTGTGCAGCCTGAACAGCAATAGGCTACGGCGCGGGTGGCCCTGGCCAGGTCGACCCACCGGGCATATGCCTGGTCTGCCCTATGGCCAGTCCGGGCCTGTAGCCCAGTCACCTTCCCGCTTCTTTCCTGTGATTGGGCAGTGAAGAAGCAGACATTTGTGCCTCTGTTGGGATCCCCTCTCAATGCCTGTCCAAAAAGGTTTCCTCTTGACCGTACACATTCAGATACAGGCCCAGATTCAGGTACCTTGGGCGTATCTCTGCGGCGGCGTAACATATCCGATTTACGTTACGCTGCCGCAAGTTTTTCAGGCAAGTGCTTTATTCACAAAGCACTTGCCTGTAAAGTTGCGGCGGCGTAGCATAAATCACCCGGCGGAATTCAAATTCGGCGGGTAGGGGGCATGTATCATTTAAATGAAGCGCGTCCCCGCGCCGAACGAACTGCGCATGCGCCGTCCCTAAAATATCCCAGTGTGCATTGCTCCAAATGACGTTGCAAGGACGTCATTGGTTTTTAGACGTGAATGTAAATGACGTCCAGCCCCATTCACGGACGACTTACGCCAACGACGTAACTTTTTAAAATTTTGACGCAGGAACGACGGCCATACTTAACATTGGCTGCGCCTTATATAGCAGGGGCAACTATATGCCGGGAAAAGCCTAACGTAAACGTCGTAACTTTACTGCGTCGGCCGCGCGTACGTTCGGGAATTCGCATATCTAGTTAATTTGCATACTCGACGCGGAAATCGACGGAAGCACCACCTAGCGGGGAAAAAAAATTGCAGTTTAAATCCGACGGCGTAAGAGACTTACGCCTGTCGGATCTAATGGATATCTATGCGTAACTGATTCTAAGAATCAGTCGCATAGATACGACGGGCCAGATTAGGACTTACGACGGCGTACATGGCGCTGCGCCGTCGTAAGTCCTTTGAGAATCTGGCCCATAGCTCCCAACTCTCCCTGATTTTGAGGGACTGTCCCTGATTTGGAACTGTGTCCCTCTGTCCCTCATTCCTCCTCATTTGTCCCTCATTTTGGTCTGATCTATATAGTTTTATATCAAATGCACTTTTTATCTATCAAAAAGTGTTCCCCAGTGCTAAACCTTTCATCCAATTTCTATATTGCTGCATTTCTAAATTCCAAAAGCCAATATAAAGGAATAGTAGTGGCGCGCACCCGCGACCCGGTCCGATGCTCCGTGACCTCAGCCGCAGGACTCGCGGACCCGATCGCCGCTAGAGTCCCGCGATCGGTTCCCGGAGCTGAAGAACGGGGAGAGCTGTGTGTAAACACGGCTTCCCCGTTCTTCACTGTGGCGCTGTCATCAATTGTGTGTTCCCTAATATAGGGACGCACAATCAATGACGTCAGACCTACAGCCACGCCCCCCCTACAGATGTAAACACACATGAGGTCACACTTAACCCCTTCAGCGCCCCCTTGTGGTTAACTCCCAAACTGCAAATGTAATTTTCATAGTAAACAATGCATTTTAAATGCATTTTTTGCTGTGAAAATGACAATGGTCTCAAAAATGTGTCAAAATTGTCCGAAGTGTCCTCCATAATGGCGCAGTCACGAAAAAAATCGCTGATCGCCGCCATTAGTAGTAAAAAAAATGTTTTAAATAAAAATGCAATAAAACTATCCCCTATTTTGTAAACGCTATAAATGTGGCGCTGACCAATCGATAAACGCTTATTGTGATTTTTTTACCAAAAATATGTAGAAGAATACGTATCGCCTAAACTGAGGAAAAAAAATTGTTTATATGTTTTTGGGGGATATTTATTATAGCAAAAAGTATTGCATTTTTTTCAAAATTGTCGCTCTATTTTTGTTTATAGCGCAAAAAATAAAAACCGCAGAGGTGATCAAATACCACCAAAAGAAAGCTCTATTTGTGGGAAAAAAAGGCGCCAATTTTGTTTGGGAGCCACGTCGCACAACCGCGCAATTGTCAGTTAAATTGACGCAGTGCCGAATCGCAAAAAGGGGCCGGGCCTCTTACCTGCATTTTGGTCCGGGTCTTAAGTGGTTAAGGGGGCGTGGAAAGGGGTGTATCCTTTACCTGCATACTTTTGCTGATAGGTGTCCCTCATTCCCATTTTAAAAAGTTGGGAGGTATGCGTACATGAAATGGTTTCTACTACAAAAGCATCTTTTGGGACCGCACTATTTGGATAATTTCACTTTAACAATTGCTACTAACAAATATTTCACATGCAAACTTAATTACTGTTTAATTGAAACGTATACTGTAAAACAGATGTTAGCCGTAAACTCCGGTTTCTAAATATAGTTGTTCCCATCAAGTACTATGGTTCGGATTCCGGCCTTGGTAAGAATTTAAGGTCTATGTTTTTCATTATTTGAAGGCCTATAAAAAGCCTTTTTACAGAATGACTGTAAATTTGTACAGACAGGTTCTCCTTTCTGATTGTATCTTTTTATTGCTGTATTTTTTCCCCCTATGCAATTGTATGTTTTATGTGTTCTATATGTGTTGCTTACCTCTCTTTGTATCAGCATGTGAGGCAGAGCAGGAAATGGTTGCGCTATATAAATCTTCACTAATAAGATAAATGTGACTCACAATGTTAAAATAATCAGACATTCTCAGACAACACCAGATGTTTGTAGCACAAAAAAAAAGAAAAAAATATATTTTTAGACTTTCAGACTAACTTCACACACTTTGCTCCAACATCCAAAATCATCGAAATACGGCCATAACAGTAATAAGTAAAGTGGAAGTAAATGAGACCTATCCCATGCTGGAGTGAATTGTTGATAAAGTTGCACATTTATCTTTTATTTATATATTGCATGTATTTATATAGCGAAAACAATTTACGCAGGACTTTACATAAGTTATACATTTACTTCCGTCTCTGCCATCAAGTAGCAAACAATCTAAGGTTCCTATCTTATATGATACATACACATCATAGGGCCAGTTTACATACTAGCATGTCTTTGGAGTGTGGGTGGAAACCTAAGTACTACTGTACCATAATAGCTAGATTCACGTAGCCCCGCGCAACTTTAAGGTGGCGTATCGTAGTTATGCTACGCCGCCTTAAGTCAGAGAGGCAAGTACTGTATTCTCAAAGTACTTGCCTCCTAACTTACGGCGGCGTAGCGTAAATGCGGCGGGCGCAATCGCGCCTAATTCAAAATAGGCTGAGGGGGGCGTGTTTTATGCTAATTTAGTTTGGCCTGACGTGATTGACGTTTTTTTGGGACACCTACATTACCCAGTGTGCATTGCGGCTAAGTACGCCGCATGGTCCTATTGATTTTGACGTGGACGTAAATGATGTAAATCCCTATTCATGGACGACTTGCGCAAACGACGTAAAATTTTCGAATTTGGAAGCGGGAACGGCGGCCATACTTTAACATTGGCTACGCCACCTAGGGGGCATCTTTATCTTTAGGCTGCCTATCTCTTACGGAAACGGCGTATCTGTACTGCGTCGGCCGGGCGTATATTCGTGAATAGGCGTATCTAGTGATTTACATATTCTACGCCGACCGCAATGGAAGCACCACCTAGCGGCCAGCCTAAATATTGCACCTTAAGATAGGACGGCGCAAGCCGTCGTATCTTAGATATGTTTAAGTGTATCTCTGTTTGAGAATACACTTAAACATAGGTCGGCGCAGATTCCGAGTTAGGTCGGCGTATCTACTGATGTGAATCTAGCTATAACTATTTAATTGTCACATATTTGAAACAATTTGCAATGAAACTTGTCTTTAAAGAGGAACTGCAGTCTGCTCACATAATTTGTAATAAAAACATATTTGCCATTCTGAAGCTTCCCTCAAACGACTTTGCATATTACTTTATATATACTGTGATTCTATACTTGCTAATTATGCTGCAGAAATCTCCCTCCACTGAGTCTGGCTGCAACCATTTTAAAGCGGTTCTCCACCCTAAAGTGGAATCCCGCTGATCGGAACCCTCCCCCCCTCCGGTGTCACATTTGACACCTTTCAGGGGGGAGGGGGGTGCAGATACCTGTCTAAAGACAGGTATTTGCACCCACTTCCGGCCACACGCTACGGGCAAAAGACGGGTTTTTCTGACTTCCCGTCTGTCGCCCGTTGTGTGCTGGGAACACTCGGCTCCCAGCACACAGCGTGTGAGCCAATCGGCGGGCGCAGCGCGACTCGCGCATGCGCAGTAGGGAACCGGGCTGTGAAGCCGCAGCGCTTCACTTCCTGGTTCCCTCAGCGTGGATGGCGGGGGGAGCAGCAGAGAGACGAGCGATCGCTCGTTCTCTGCTGCGATCGGCGCTGGACTCCAGGACAGGTAAGTGTCCTAATATTAAAAGTCAGCAGCTGCTGTATTTGTAGCTGCTGGCTTTTAATATTTTTTTTCCATGGCACATCCGCTTTAACTGTGGGCAGCTGAAGCTGCTGCCTGTTCACTTCCTGGATTTACACAGACACACCTCCAGCTCTGCAGCTCTCATTGGCACTCTTATGACTCATCCCCCCTCCCTTCCTGCCAAACTCGCACAAGAGTGAGAGAAAGAGCTGTGCATGATGTCATAAGCCTAGGCTTTTTACCAGACAAAAAACAGGAAGTGGGTTGTATAAGGTATTTACTGGCATTTCCATTACCCTTCCTTCTCTATATAGCTTCGCTGGCTGTAAAACTCCACCACTTCACGGGAGAGGTGCTTGTGACAGTTTTGTCAGAGTTGCAACAGATTCATATACATCTTACGAAACATTGCATGTTCTGTTGTTTGTAGCACTACTTTGAATCTGATCGCTAAAGAGTATCTACGACACAGTTTATGAATTCCAGGCACTGTTTAACCACTTGCCATCCATATAACTTACTTATATGGTGGCAAGGTGGCACTGCTGCACCAGATCATGTACCTAGTACATAAACCGACACTTGCGGGTCTGGGGCACACATGCACACCACCGGCAACACTCTCCCGCTGTGAATATCCACACCGGGAGCTGATCTGTGGGTACCGCAGACTCGATGTCCGCCGGCACCCCCTGCTGATCAATCAGCACAGAGGCAGAATGGCGATCTCCCTATCTAAACAAGGCAGACCACCGTTCTGTCAGAAGGGGAAGCAAGGATCCTGTGTTCCTGCAAAAAGTGTCAAAAGTGTCAGTTAGTGTCTGACTGTCTGCCGCAATATCGCAGTCTCGCTATAGGTCCCTGATTGCCACCATTACTAGTAAAAAAATTAAAATAAAAAATATCCCATGATTTGTAAACACTGTAACTTTAACGCAAACCAATCAATATATGCTTATTGGGAATTTTTTTACCAAAAATATGTGGATGTGTTTTATAGCAGAAAGTACAAATTCTTTTTTTTTCAAAATTGTTGGTCTTTTTTTGTTTATGCCGCAAAAAAAAAACAAAAAAAAAACACAGATGTGATCATATACCACTAAAAGAAAGCTCTATTTGTGGGAAAAAAGGGACATCGACTTTATTTGTGTACAGCGTCGCAATTTTCAGTTAAAGTAACGCAGTGCTGTATCACACAAAATGGCCTTGTGATGAAGGGGGGTAAATCTTCCGGAGCTGAAGTGGTTAAAGCCCTTGTGCTCAACATGCAGCCTGTGGGCACCTTTTAGGCCTTGCTAACTCTCCTAGACTCCTTTAATTCTGGCAGCAGAGTAGTGGCAGAAAAAATGCTTGACGTTTGTAAACTTGTGCAACATGTTTAGGCGCATCAAACGCCGGGACACTAATTCATTTAAATGGCCATTGAAATAAATGAATGCCCAAGCGCAAAACACGCCTAGTGCTTAGGCGCATTTAGATGCTGTAACGGCACCCCAAATGGGACAGGGGTTAACGCCGTTTAGGATATTCCATTCCGGAACATAAGGCAGCTAGCGACACTCCACAATCCGGCGAACACGACGCCTAAACCCCCCCCCCATTAATGAGACACACAGCTCTGTTTGAGGTTCAAAACAGGAAATGCCTTTAATGAGAAATACAGGCTCTTATATACACTTTAGTATACCACAGGAGATATGGCCCGGATCCACCCACAACATCACACAATGGTACCTAACGAGCCCCCCCAATACACATCATCCTATATACATCTTTTAGCAGACATCCTGGCTCCGGCACCTGACCTAATTTACATGAGCTAATTAACTACAGCTGATGACTCAGACGCCTGACCTTTAGGTTGTCTGCTAACTTACAATACACATTATCACAGGACTCCTTCACACAATACAGGGTCAATTAGCACACGCCCCAATGAAAGATCCTCAGAGGCCATTCTAGATTCATTTACATCACAACAGACAGAAAGGTGGGCTGGAGTTGATGGCATTAGCATCTAACAGTATGTATCCCCACATTATGAATTAGTCACTCTTTCAATTAACCCATTGAGTTCAGAATCAACAACCAGTAAATAGTTCTTTACAGATATCCTGGAATATATTGTGAATTACAGACCCATATTAAAGCAGTCCAAGACATATTCTGAATGTCCATTTTTTTCTGGCTCATGCTTTCTAAGAGCTTCTGGGTTCCACAGGCCCTCCCGTTACAGATGTGTGTACACATGTTTAGGTGAGTCAAGCATTTATTTTTTATACAAAACTTTGCTGCTCCTGGCTGTGGGTTTTTTCATGCCTTTAAACACCCGAGCCTCTAAACCTCTAAATCACAGGGACTACTACACCCGCCAACACTACTACACCCGCCAACACTACTACACCCGCCGACAGTATTTACCGTCAATTGTGTTATATCTACCATTACCTTCATACACATGGTGTGGACCTGTCTTATGATCCGTCCTTTTACGGGAATCGGTGGTTGATGCTCTTAGTTATACTTGTGACTTTGCCTTGAGACCTGACCCACTCTTTCTTTTGCTGGATATAATGGGGGATGTGGAGGCTAATAGACATGCTAAGTTATTTCTCACCTATGCAACTTTTTACGAAAGACGGGAAATCTTGTTGACCTGGAAATTGCCCACACTTCTGACTGCGTCTGCTTGTAAAAGGTTATTAACCTGGTTCTGCCTCTCTATAAGATAATGTATGAGAGCAGAAACAAAATGCACACCACATCTTTAATCTTTTTATTTGTAAAAAAAATGGAAAACAATTTATCATTTTCCTTCCATTTCACTATTATGTTCCACTTTGTGTTGGTCTATCACATAAAATCTCAATAAAATACATAAAATACCATTCTTTTTTCGTGTCATAGAAATAGAATCGTGTCGCCCATTCTAGATGTCATTGACTGGAAAATGTACGACTATTATCACTCACCTGACCTGAGACAAGGCGTGTTTGATTGGAAACTTGATTTTCACTGGGTTACTCTGGCAGAGAGTGAAGAGAAGGTACGACAATCTCCCATCATTCCATTCAGGTAATGTTTAATTATTTAGCCAAGACGAAAGATACAAAGCGTTACTTTGCTTGGCCTTATTTGAAGTGGATGTAAACATATACCCAGTGAAGTTTATAGCCTCAGATGATACACAGGGATGAAACAAATCTCCCTACATAAGTTTTACATGTATATCTGCTGTGTTTAGCTTTATATGTTCTTTAGAAAGCTCAGATCGTGTTAGATTTTCTTTTCCTGTTCAGCACTGGAAGTAAAGCCTGAGCATACAGCCAAGACAGCTGATTGGAGGAAAAGCACACACACCCTCTCCTCATAGGTAGAGACTTTTACAACTGTTTGTTGAATAGTTCAGCACTCTGCAAATCTACAGTGCCTTGAAAAAGTATTCATACCCCTTGACATTTTCCACATTTTGTCATGTTACAACCAAAAATGTACAGTATCTCACAAAAGTGAGTACACCCCTCACATTTTTGTAAATATTTTATTGTATCTTTTCATGTGACAACACTGAAGAAATGACACTTTGCTACAGCTTGTATCGCTTGTATAACAGTGTGCATTTTCTGTCCCCTCAAAATAACAAACAGCGTCATGAAGGCCAAGGAACAAACCAGACAGGTCAGGGATAACGTTTTGGAGATGTTTAAAGTAGGGTTAGGTTATAAAAAATATCCCAAGCTTTCAACATCTCATGGAGCAATGTTCAATCCATCATCCGAAAATGTATGGCGCAACTGCAAACCTACCAAGACATGGCCATCCAACTAAGCTGACCGGCCGGGCAAGGAGACCATTCATCAGAGAAGCAGCCAAGAGAATTAAAATAACTCTGGAGGAGCTGCAGAGATCTACAGCTCAGGAGGGAGAATCTGTCCACAGGACAACTATTGGTCGTGCTCTCCACAAATCTGGTCTTCATGGAAGAGTGGCAAGAAGAAAGCCATACGATGTCCTGTTTGCAGTTTGTGGGAAGCATGTGAGGGACACAGTAAACTTGGAAAAGGTGCTCTGGTCTGATGAGACCAAAATTCAACTTTGTGGCCTCAAAGCAAAATGCTATGTGTGGTGGAAAACTAACAATGCACGTCACCCTGAACACACCATCTCAGCTGTGAAACACGGTGGAGGCAGAATCATGTTGTGGGGATGCTTTTATTCAGCAGGGAAAGGGAAGCTGGTTAGAGTTGTTAGGAAGATGGATGGTGCCAAATACAGGATAATCTTAGAAGAAAACCTGTTAGAGTCAGCAAAAGACTTGAGACTGGGGCAGAGGTTCACCTTTCAGCAGGACAATGATCCTAAACATACAAACATACAATGGAATGGTTTAGATCAAAGCATATTCATGTGTTAAAATGGCCCAGTCAAAGTCCAGACCTAAATCCAATTGAGAATCTGTGGCAAGACTAGAAAGTTGCTGTTCACAGACGCTCTCTACCAAATCTGACAGAGCTTGAGCTATTTTGCAAAGAAGAATGGGCAAAAATGTCACTCTCTGATATGCAAAGCTAATAGAAATATACGCAAAAAGACGTGCATCTGTAATTGCAGCGAAAGGTGGTTCTACAAAGCATTGCATTGAATACAAATGCACAACACATCTTTAATCTTTTCATTTGTAAAAAAAAATGGAAAACCATTTATCATTTTCCTTCCATTTCACTATTATGTTCCACTTTGTGTTGGTCTATCACATAAAATCTCAATAAAATATATTTACATGTTTTGGTAGTAACATGACAAAATGTGGAAAAGGTCAAGGGGTTCGAATACTTTTTCAAGGCACTGTATTAATAGCATCCTCCCTGACACAAAACTTAGGCTGCTTTTATCTCAGTTGACAAAGACCTTGTCAGAAGTTCTCATGCTGATAACAGAAGAAAGGAGCAGGAGACAGCTATGGGACATAGTGCTTTGAAGAGAGATAACAAAACACTTTAATTTCATGAATCGGGTTTACATCCACTTTAACATGAAGGTCAATGAACAGTGGCCACACTAACCAATTTGAAATCCTCTTTCATGATCTGAAGTCTACTGCATTAAACTGACACTGGATTGCCTGTAATGGGTTACTGTACTTTGAGCATCACTACTACTCTTTGCACTTACTTCTCACTGAATAAGTCTTTGACTGCAGTAAAAACAAGACAAAAAAAACAGCACTTTTGAAAATGTATTTCCCAGTGTATAAAACTGCAGGTACAGCAAACACGTCAACTTTTTGGATACATGAAATTATTGACTTACTTTGTGACACCCCTCGGAAAGTGCTACTTGTTAGCCTACCCTATGATGGTAATGCTCCTGCATTCTTATAAAGTCTCAGAGTAAGCTTGTAATACATATGTAATAATAAGATGACATGATTTATAAACATGTATTACCATTTCAGTGACTATTGACCTAATGAATAACTTATGGATTGTGATTTTAAGTGTTTTAATGTACATCATGTAATAATGTGCGATATTCACCCAGAACTCCTGTAATACCAGGAAGTGTAATAGCTGTCGACCGTCACTACTTCCAGAATATTGGAGCCTTCGATACAGGCATGGAGTACTCAGGAGTCGAAAATATTGAGCTTTCTCTTCGGGTGAGTTAACATATCATGAATCATGGTGAGGAATATAAAAGAAAAGAAAACTAAACTCAGCCAACTGACTGTTGGCTGGTTTAGTGAAAAGGGACAGCTAATATCACATGCTATATACTATTAGGTAGATTCAGAAAGAGTTAGGCCGGCTTATCAGTAAATAAGCCGACCTAACTCAGAATCTACGCCGACTTATGTTTAAGTGTATGCTCAAACAGAGATACGCCTAAACATATCTAAGATCCGACGGCTTGCGCCGTCCTATCTTAGGTTGCAATTTTGAGGCTGGCCGCTAGGTGGCGCTTCCATTGCGGTCGGCGTAGTATATGTAAATTAGTAGATACGCCGATTCACGAACGTACGCCCGGCCGACGCAGTACATTTACGCCGTTTATGTTAGAGATAGGCCGCGTAAAGTTAGAGCTGGGCCCTAGGTGGCGTTGCAAATGTTAAGTATGGCCGCCGTTCCTGCGTCGAAATTAGAAATTTTTACGTCGTTTGCGTAAGTCGTCCGTGAATAGGGATTTACATCGTTTACGTCCACGTCGAAAGCAATAGGCCCGTGCGGCGTACTTAGCCGCAATGCACACTGGGAAATGTAGGCGCCCGGCGCATGCGCAGTTGGAAAAAAACGTCAAAAAAGTAAGGTCAAGCCCCATTAACATAAAACACGCCCCCTTACACACATTTGAATTAGGCGCCCTTACGCCTGCCCGCTTTAGGCTACGCCGCCGTAACTTAGCAGGCAAGTACTTTGAGAATCAAGTACTTGCCTAGCTAACTTACGGCGGCGTAGCCTAAACACGCTAAGCTACGCCGCCGCAAGTTTAAGCCACTCTACCTAAATCTACCTATATATATCCTTGTGTTCTGGTCCATCCATTGTACACCATCTTTAAACATCCCAACCACCCTAAGGCCTAATAGATTCTGATACATTAGGGGTATGGTTTCTGTTTTACAAAGCATGGAGTGTATGTTGTACAACGTATATATAGGTCTGTAGCAATGTTCTCTGACTGTGGTGTTAACAAAGTCTTTATTATTGTTTTTTTGTGTATTTGTTGACAGGTTTGGCTCTGTGGTGGCTTAGTTGAAATTGTACCATGTTCACGAGTTGGCCACCTGTCTCAAATTCACAGCACATCTAATATAACTGAAGATGATGCAATTCTTAGAAACAAAATCCGAATAGCAGAGGTTTGGATGGATTCATACAGAGATGTCTTCTATCAGAGCTTTGGAACGGAGCTCTTAAGCAACCTGGTCAGTGGAAAGTTTTCTCTTTATTTAAAAGCTTTTTTAGTAACATGGGGGAGGACTTTAACCTGTGCATGTTTTTTTATGGTTGTCCGTGCTTTTCTGCTCTGGTAAAACATACTTACCTATTATCTTGTCCTGAGGAAATAGCTAATGGCCAATCTCCTCAGAGTCACAGATAGCAAAAAAAAAACATGGTGGAGATTCTAGGCCTTCTCTAAAGTTTTAGCTGGATTTGAACTTTATTATTTATCAGCTATTGTTCCACCTTGTGATACTATGTAGAATCATGGTTAATTTATTTTTTCATCTTTTAGAGCAAGAAGACTGATGTCACTGAGCGTAAACAACTGCGACTGAGACTTGGCTGCAAAGGGTTCCAGTGGTTTTTAGAAAATATCTATCCAGAAATCAATAACTCAGTCTCGGTGCAAGGATCATATGGCCTAGTAATACTTTTTTTATGTTGTGTGTGTGTGTGTATTAATTTAAGATCTATCCATACAATTTCCTAATAACTGTCCAAGATTTTATGAAGGTTAATATTTAAAGTGTTACCAAACCCACAACAGTAAAATCAGTCTGTATATGCAGTAAAGCATGCTTGTTATACTCACTGTGCAACCTAAGGGGTTTATCCTACGTATTGTGTAAAAAGGTTGTTTGAACTTGTCTTCTCTGATCTTCCCCTTCTTTCACAGTCTCCAATCCATCTCCTGATAGAACAGAGCCTTGGGGCACTCTGCACATGCTCAGTTTAGTGTGTATTGCTAAAGAGGTTTTTTCTTGTGATCAACACAGGGCCAATCATCACTGTCCAGACAGAAGGTCAGGGGTCCTGCAGCCCCATAGGACAGTCAGAGTAGAATGAAAACTCCTCCTACAAGCTTTAACAAGAAACTGATAAAAGTCATAAGACTGCTATATACTGCTGATGAGAAAAGGTATTTAGCAGTTTATATTTACTAAAATAATTGCATTTCTGTGTACTGTGGGAGACCAGATACAGTGAATGCAGGGGCGTGGGTTTAGTAACACTTTAAGTCTTTTACCTACGTACTACATAAATTTAAACAAAAGCTATTCTGAAAAAATATATAGCTATTTCTGACGTTCTTCAGAAAAAGCTAGCTGTCTGGTTTACTCTGATTTCAGTACTTTAGGTCACTGATCTGAAACAAACATGCAGATCTGGCAAGTCAGTATGAAGTATGGATGTGGAAGTATGGACTCAATTTTGTTCATGCTTAAAGGGGTTGTAAAGGAAACATTTTTTTTCATAATAAGCATCCTTTACCTGCAGACATTCCTCTTTTCACTTCCTCATTGTTCATTTTTGCTCAGAAGTTGCTCTATTTCTTCTCTGTTCTGTTCACTTCCTGCTTGTCTGATTGTTACTCACCACCGTGAAGGGAGGCTTTACTGCGGTGGTCAGTGACGTGCTTGCCCCCTCCTGGGAACTACAACTGTGCGGCAGGACGCTCTCTACGTGTTAGAGACTTCAAGGAGGTGTGAATTACTGGGCGTGCCGCAGTGCATACTGGGAAATGTAGTTCTTACATGAACGAGCGCCACAAACCAGGCAGTGAATGAGAGAACAGAAACTAGAACCCCGGAGGTGATATAGATGAAGGAATTTAATAGGTATTTACTCGTTTTTTAACAGAATCATTACACTATTCTGTCTATCTTACAGACATTAATTTTAGGCAATTTTTTTTTTCCTTTACAACTCCTTTAAAGAGAAACATTGGTTTTTCATTTTTAAATCAGCAGCTAGAATTCAGAATTCTTGTGGTCCGGTCCACTCGCCCTGCACATGAGGATACCTTTCGCGCAGAACGCCTAGGACCAGGCAGGGACCACGTTCATATGAGAATCAAACATTATGACGGTTCCTGGGCTTAGAGAGGAGTCTTATACAGTTTGCAGTAATTAATTTCATATTCCCTCTGTAAAAGTACTGTCCCGTGTCAATACATACTTTAACTTGATGTATGTTATATTTAGAAGAGACATTGCTGAGCCCGCGCCCTCTCCTTCCATCCAGCGTACCACTGCCACTTCGCTCCCAGTAACAGAGTGGGGTCCTGCCATGCGCCTAGCATGGATCCCCATGCATGCACTAGTTAACTTCTTCTCTCCCATTCCAATGCGGCCAGGCTATGAGTCTCTATTATGCCGATTTGGTCCCGGTTGCTTCGGGAAACCAACCGCTGGGAAGAGAGACAGATTACCATCCTCTTCACTACCAGAGCATCTGTCACCTATACCAGGTACCACACTTCTCGACAGGCTGCAACGTACATTGCACTAGTTTTGGTTAATCCTATCTCCTGTGAATACAGAGTATATGGAAATGGGTGTAAAAAAAAAATCTAATCAAAAATAATATTTTTCTTTATTTGTATTCACAGCTGTTTAATACGGAAGCAGACTCCTGTGTGCAGGCCATGTACAACAGCCGAATGTCACATCACATGGTTGAACTTTCAGACTGTGCTGTAAAAATGGATCAGGTATAAGTGAACATGTATTCACTATTATTTCAGCTATGGTGGAATTGTTTTTGAATTATGCCCAGAGCTGTGTGAACCTGCTCCATTAAAAGCCGGTCACAGTGTCCTGACATGCGAATTCGGTTGCGGGGAAACCCGCATCCATTTTGGACTAGTGTGAACACAGCCTAAAGGTGTGTAGATACACTTAACTATTGAGTTTAGGCATTTCCAGTGAAGGGTGCTGTTAATGGTATAGCATAAAGTACGAATATGGGGTATTGTTAATGCTACAGCATACAGTGCAAAGACATTTTAGATAAGAGCAGCTTCACACTGCCCCAGTGTGGTCCTGTAGAGCTTTGAGCAAAGTGCCGCTATTTCGCAGGTTTTGTGCAGGGATAAGCTGCGCTTTCCCATAGTCTTTTATGATGGTCAGTGGGTTTGGTGCAGTTTTAGACAGCTCAACAAAGATACAGAATGCAGGATTTCTGGTATGCTTTCTAAAACCACACTAAACCTGCAGGACCCCATAAACGCCTATGGTAAAGTGCAGCTAACCCACAGGAGAACCGCGAGTTAGCTACGCTTAAGCAAAAGTGCAGTGGGGCAGTGCGAAGCCACCATGATTGTGTACTTCTAACTGTGTAGGAACAATTTGGGGATTTGCTTTTTATAAATGGCACTTGAGAAAACACATTTGAAAAGACAGTGTGTCTGTGATGGCTGTGATCTGAGCTGTCATTGGGCAGCTCAGAAAACAGTCACATTGTAAAGAGCCAATCACAGTGGCTCTGTAGCTTGAGATTGCTGTAAGCCAAGCATAAACACTAGTAGCGTTTACAAACATACAGGTCATAAATGTTTAAAAACAGTCAGAATCCTGATGACCAAAAGTCTCACTGGTCCAATCAGGTAACAGAAGCCCCGACTCACCCGTTTATGTGTGGATTTCTCCTTTAGAACAAGGCAAATAGCCAGAAATGGGGAGGGGTAGAAAGGAGAACCCAACTGTTGCCCTTAACTCCAGAATAGGAAAAGGGATCTGACAGCAGTATTCTCCTAAATAAATCTTTATTCAAAAAATTTAAATGTATTGAAAAGGCACAGACAATAGGTGATTGCAAATTACAAATTAAATAAAAAAAAAAGTTGTCATTTATTTATTTGTAATTTGCAATCACCTATGGTCTGTGCCTTTTCAATACATTTTCATTTTTGGAATAAAGATTTATTTAGGAGAAAAGTGCTGTCAATTCCCTTTTTCTACTCTGGAGTTAAGGGCAACTTTTGGGTTCTTCTTTCTCCCACCCCCACCCATTTTTTACAAACATTTAGCCCATTCACCATGGAGGAAGCTCCCCTTACTTCATGGTGAATGGGCAAAATGTCTGTAAAAAAAGAATTGCAGCAGATCGAAGGTAAAGGTAGTGGGGTTCTAAAGTGCCACTGACCACTAATGATGATTAAATATTGGATAGTGGTTATTTTTAGAGATGTGCCACTGACTACTAATGATTGTAGGAAAGATGGTGGTGGGGGTTAAATTGACACTGACCAACTATGATTGAGGGATCTTTTTTTTTTAAGGTAAAAAAAATGAAATGTGAATGTAAGCAAACCCACGTGTTTTTGTCTTTCTTCCCTTTTGTATAGTATAAACAACAAAAAAACACAACAGTGGTTAATAAATACTAACAAAAGAAAGCTTCCTCTGTCTAAAAAAATTATATCAATTTGGGTACAGGGCAAAAGAGCTGGACCAACAAAGAGAGTAATTAGACACTCCCAGAAGAGGAGAGGGCTAAGACGTGTAAGGATGAAGTGGGCTGTGTTGGAGAATTGACTCTCATGGAGTAGTCAGATTTGCTAGCAAGTTCAAAGGCACATTGTAATTGAATGAAAAGCTTTGTGATACTTCCCCAAATTTCTTGATCTACATACTGTTCAGCGTCACTGACTTGAGCTGGCCTTACACTGAGCTCAGTGGGACCTGCTGTATTCAAGAAAGGCATTTTCAGAAAGATCAACAGCTCTGATATTATAACAAGACAAAAATGTCATTCTGATAAGTTATTTTTTTAACTGTGACATTGTCAATATTCTATCAGTATCCGGTAAACAGTTCTTTATAACAAAGATGCCAGGTCTTTGGTGGCATGTGATAATCTGTGAAAAGTTATTGATTAATACACATTTCTACTTTGCAGCTTTTCGTTTATCACGATAGGAAGATCCATTCTAACTTCACAGAATCACTCTGCTTTGATTTAATGTATGAACAGATTGTGCTCACAAACTGCTCTGTGAAACAAGCATCCGTGTGGGATTTCAATGAGGTATTTAAATGTCAATGTATAAAATTTACAATAACAATTATACTGAATGTAAAAGAATTACAGATGTTATTTTCCTAATTTTATATTTACAGGGGAATTCAATAAAGTATTAGTGTCAGTTTTCTGGTGGTATGGTCCTTTCAAAGGTCCTGTGCCAAATTTAAAAAAGCCTAGCCACCACTTTCGTTAGTTTTACCAAAGCATGTGGCAGATTCAAATAGTTCTAAATAGTTATTTTACAAAGAGACACTATTACTGTACCAAATTCAATAATAATGACCTCCAGTTTATTGATAACAAAACTGGAGGTAAATAAAGACATTATAAATCTTCCTACCTGCATAAGATGTGCATTAAGCACCAATGCTTCTGTGAAGAAACTACATATCTAAAAATCCCTGTGTCTCTCAGTCTAGTGTTCTGCAGGTGAGAACCTACTAGTAGTTAGATCTGACACAGCTACAAGCAGGCAGAGCAATGAAGGCTAAGAGATGTGTTTTCATCACATTAGTACTCACACATTTATGATGCAAAACAGAGAAATGGTGAGGCATAGACTGAATTTTGTGTGAATTGGAACCAGGAGTTGCCCGTCACTTTAGCATACAGTATATGGTAAGGCAAACAAATAACACAGGCAATGTAAATAGGCTAACACCTAGTTAAAACAATGAAGACATTTGAAAGTTTATAATGCCTTTAAGACCAATGCTAAGGCTGGCCATACATGGTTTGAATCCTGCTGAACCAGCCGAGATTCAAACCGTTAATGGGGAGGCTGAATGTACCAAGTTGATCAATTGATCAACTTGGGTATAACCAGTCTGCCGAATTCTCTTCGCCCTGTCTTCACCCCACTGGGATGGCTTCCCTACCCCTTGCCAGAAGGCAATTGCCAAGCAGGAGGGATTCCCACATCAACATTATCTGTATTGATGGGGGAATAGAGCATATTTCTTTCCTGCAACCGGTGATTGCAGGAAAGAAATTCACACCCCCTGTATGGCTAGCCTAAGTTGGAGTACAGAGAGCAAGCTTGTCCACTCCCCACCTCCCATTGGTTGTTAAAGAACCTGCCCTTAACTATACTCCTAGCAACTAGTGATGCTTACAGTGATTGCAGTCTGATGGGTAAACAAAGACACTAGTTCACCATCAGGTCCGCTCTCTCCTTGTGATTAACAGCATAAAGCGGACAGATTCTATAGCTAATAGCAGGCTTTGTCAACTGGCTAAGGATCCGCCCACTGTGGATCACTAGGGGAGCGGACCTGATAGTGAACTTGTATCACTAAATGCCCATCAGGCTCCACCTCCCACCTAGATTCAAAAATCCTTGGCTTGTTAAAACCTTTATTCCAAAAGAGAAAACAAATGGCACTATAACTGATTAAAACGTATTAAAAAGTGTTCGCTGGAGGTAAGATTTCATTTGCTAGTCACTTATATATCCCCCTCACAGGTGGACAGTGCTGCTGTCCAAAGATGTCTAGGTTGCTTCTACATAGACACAGTGGAGGATTGAGTGTAGCTACCTAAAGACATACGTTTCGTTAACAGCTGGATCACCATTGCACGTAGAAAAGAGATAACATGAAAATTGAAATACTGAAATAGTTGCATGTTTTAACTATTAAAGGCATAATTTGGTCAGAATTGAAATGTAAGAATTTACATAAACACAGAGAACACATTCTATTTGCATTTGCATTAATCTGCCATACTCATTTTTATCAGTGACCCAGTGACTTGACAACCTCTTTTTTGTATACACAAAGAAAATTTCTAAACATATCCAATGCAAAAAGACTGATGGAAAAAAAAGATATCAGTATTATGAAATGTCTCACAGCTACTGACCAAGTTTAAACCTGCCTTGGAAGTTTAAGGGCCCATTTTTACTTAGGTGATTTATTGACAGACAGCACACCATAACAAATGAAAAGATGCACATGACCCTTTCCTAGCAAGCACATGCATAGCACATACCATGCATTGTGGTTCACTAAGGTTGTGCATTGCACTCTACTTTACAGTGCATTGGGGGTGCAATTCACATTGGTACCCCAACTCACAAGTGTGAATAGGACCTGAATTTAATTGGTGATACAGAAAGAGAGGAAGTTACATACGCCAGGTTATATGGCGTACACTCACATTGACGCTTTGGTGAACTTAAATGAACTAATCTGTAAAATAATTATTGAAAACCTAACTTGGGGTAAACTGAATGAGCTTTTGGACTTTATTACCACTGCAGTGTTTGCTGGAAAGTTCACTAGTTCATTAGTTCACTAGTTTCATTTACTGTCTACAATTGTTCTTTAGGAAATGTGGGTTTGGGGGTTGATAAATTGAAAGTTAAATTAGAAAGCTTTTTAAAGTAAGAAGATAATACCTTTCACTTCCTGTCCTATAGAAACAACTGGAAGAAAGTGAAATCCTCTCTGATAAAAAGGAGATCTCATTTAATTGAGATGTAACTAGAAATATGTGTCTCCATTGGAAAATATCCCCTTTATTCCTCTTCTGTTGATAACCCAACATTTTGGATTTCCCTTCCCTTTCTCTGGCAAAGTTCATCAGGACATATAGAAAACATGACTCTCCCCAGTTGGAACAAAGACAGCAATAAAAAGCTTACAGGTGTTCTAATCCTTCTCTAGTTCTTACTAAAAAAGTTTTGGTTTCAGATATACGTTTAACCCATTTCAACCCTTGAAGGGCTACAGTGGTTGAACAATCTTGTAAATGTGACATACCTTCATGTTTCCCCTGCTCTACGATGCAGTTCCATCCAGAAGTGTTGGATGCTGACACCACTCTAGTGCTCTAACAAAGCTAAGCTCAGCGATTTAAAACTTATTTAACTAGTGGCAAAGGGCCATAACACTTAACCACTTAAGACCCGGACCTTTAGGCAGCTAAAGGACCCGGACAGTTTTTGCGATTCGGCACTGCGTCGCTTTAACTGACAATTGCGTGGTCGTGCGACGTGGCCCCCAAACAAAATTGGCGTCCTTTTTTACCCACAAATAGAGCTTTCTTTTGGTGGTATTTGTTCACCTCTGCAGTTTTTATTTTTTGCGCTATAAACAAAAATAGAGCGATAATTTTGAAAAAAATGCAATATTTTTTACTTTTTGCTATAATAAATATCCCCCAAAAATATATATATAAAAAAAATGTTTTCCTCAGTTTAGGCCGATACGTATTCTTCTACCTATTTTTGGTAAAAAAAAAAATCGCAATAAGCGTTTATCGGTTGGTTTGCGCAAAATGTATAGCATTTACAAAATAGGGGATAGTTTTATTGCATTTTTCGAAAAAAAATTTTTTACTACTAATGGTGGCGATCATCGATTTTTTTCGTGACTGCGACATTATGGCGGACACTTCAGACAATTTTGACACATTTTTGGGACCATTGTCATTTTCACAGCAAAAAATGCATTCAAAATGCATTGTTTACTGTGAAAATGACAATTGCAGTTTGGGAGTTAACCACAAGCGGGCGCTGAAGGGGTTATGTGTGACCTCATGTCTGTTTCTAACTGTAGGGGGGTGTGGCTGTAGGTGTGATGTCATCGATTGTGTTTCCCTATAAAAGGCATCACGGCGCCACAGTGAAGAACGGGGAAGCTGTGTTAACACACAGCTCTCCCCGTTCTTCAGCTCCGGGGACCAATCGCGGGACTCCAGCGGCGATCGGGTCCGCGGTTCCCGTAGCTTGGGACCGGGTACTTAAAGAGGAGGTACCTGTACGTGTATGTGCCCAGCCGTGCCATTCTGCCGACGTAAATGTGCAGGAGGCGGTCCTTAAGTGGTTAATAAATAGATGTGCACCCCAATCTTTGGCACCTCCTAGTCTCCTTGGGTGGTTCATTCTGGTGCAGGCTAGAAGTTCAGGTGGCCCTACACTTGGCTGCTTTATGTATACAGTCTATAATGTAGAAGAAGGGAGAATCGGTATTCTGGATTTTACAATGTAAAATTAAGAAAACCTCTGTGTTTTTAAAACACTTTTTCAGATTGAAAGACCGTAGGCCTAAACCTAAATGTTAGAGTAAAAGATTTACAGAATGTTTAATTATTGCAGGTTTTCTGTAGGAACCAAATACAATCACTTTACAAGGTTATGAACTTTAAAGTTTTACAAGTATGATCTCAGTGTTGTACATAATGCTGCCAATTATTACCTAGAGCACAAATAAACTGCATAGCTCTGCCCATTTAGTAATTGTAACACTAAACATTAACAGTATACTTCTTTCTTTTTTAAGCTAGGCGGTTCAATGTGTTTGAAGTTCTAGTAAAACAGATTTGGATTTAATGCAATAAAATCAACTGACAGCAATTATATCCATCAGTAATTTTCAAATGTTACTATACATCCATAGCCACCATAAGCAGCAAATTGTATTTCTCATCAGCAGAAAATAATCACTTATATGGTGGCTGTAGTAAATGATAGTGCATACCTTTTTCAAATGTTCCACTGAGTACACTATATGCATTCAACTTTACACAATATTAAAAATCAGATACTTTGCTGGTTTAGACATTCATTTTTATAAATAAAATCTATACAATGCTGAAACGTTTTAATTTTGGATAGAGTAGGGAAGGTTTTAGACCCCTGTCTGTGCCCAATTAGTGAGAGTTGCCTTCACTTCCTTTTCCAGACACACCACAGGATGTAAAAGGAGATCTTTGCATCTTCAGGGAAGATTTTCCTCTTGGACAATTGTCACCAGAATATAAACGTCTTGGGATTTGATCATACAATTCACATACTGGATATTAGAGGCCTTACTTGTAATCAAATGCAGCACCCTCTAGTGCAGGGGTGGGCAATTATTTTTTCGATGGGGCCACATGAGAAACTAAAAATATTTTGGAGGGCCGGGCCAAAAGGCTAAACTCAATACTGCATAAAATCAATTGTATTTCTTTATAAAAAGCAGTAAATATCATTGTTGGAAAACTGGTACGAGTACTTGTTATAGACATGGCACAGGAGGGGGACCGAGGCTGGGGACATGGCACAGGAGGGGGACAGAGGCTGGGGACATGACACAGGAGGGGGACAGAGGCTGGGGACATGACACAGGAGGGGGACAGAGGCTGGGGACATGACACAGGAGGGGGACAGAGGCTGGGGACATGACACAGGAGGGGGACAGAGGCTGGGGACATGACACAGGAGGGGGACAGAGGCTGGGGACATGACACAGGAGGGGGACAGAGGCTGGGGACATGACACAGGAGGGGGACAGAGGCTGGGGACATGACACAGGAGGGGGACAGAGGCTGGGGACATGACACAGGAGGGGGACAGACGCTGGGGACATGACACAGGAGGGGGACAGACGCTGGGGACATGGCACAGGAGGGGGACAGACACTGGGGACATGGCACAGGAGGGGGACAGACACTGGGGACATGACACAGGAGGGGGACAGACGCTGGGGACATGACACAGGAGGGGGACAGTGGCTGCGTGTGATTGGCACAGTGGCTGTGTGTGATTGGCACAGTGGCTGCGTGTGATTGGCACAGTGGCTGCGTGTGATGGGCACAGTGGCGACAATTTATGGTGGCACAGTAGCTGCGTGTGTTGGCACAAGTGGCTGCACAGTAGCTGCGTTTGATGACACAGTAGCTGCGTTTGGCACAGTAGCTGCGTTTCATGGCAACAGTGGCTGCATTTGATGGCACAGTAGCTGCGTTTGATGGCACAGTAGCTGCGTTTGGCACAGTAGCTGTGTTTGATGGGCACAGTGGCTGCGTTTGATGGCACAGTAGCTGCGTTTGATGGCACAGTAGCTGCGTTTGATGGCACAGTAGCTGCGTTTGATGGCACAGTAGCTGCGTTTGATGGCACAGTAGCTGCGTTTGATGGGCACAGTGGCTGCGTTTTATGGCACAGTAGCTGCGTTTTATGGCACATTAGCTGCGTTTGATGGCACAGTAGCTGCGTTTGATGGCACAGTAGCTGCGTTTGGCACAGTGGCTGTGGTTGATAGGCACAGTGGCTGCAATTGAGGTTTTTTTTTTCATTTTGAGCACCAGCCGCCACTGGTCAGAGACCTATCTGTACTATCAGGGAAGACATCCACTGGTCATGTATGACCGCTGATCAATGACAGCATGATCTTATAAAGTGAAATTCCATTCTCAGCTCTACAATACTTCAGTGTTGCTTTATGGGTAACAGATTTGCTTTAAACATTGATGTAGTTGCAAAGGATAGGGGGTGAGCGTGAAATAAAAACATCTCTTCTAGATTATTGGTTACCCATTCACCCTGGAGAAATGTATTAGCACTTATGTTGTAAGCTGCGCAGATGGTATTTTCTACGTGTATTTTACTCTTAGGGTTGCGGTATAACAAGCTCGGCTAACTGAATGCTTCATTTAATTTTTTAACAAGCATCCCGCATCAAAGGGAAAAAAAATAAGCAATCATCAAAAATGCTGACCCCTCCCGGCCCTGCCTACTGTTATCACCGCGGCGGGGAAAATTACAGACAGCGTTCGTTTGAACAGCTGTTTTCCCCGCCGCGCATAGACACTCCCCCTTGGACGGATCTGTCCAATCGCGAGCTAGGGGGAGTGTCTATGTGACTCCCCCTTGCTCGCGATTGGACAGATCCGTCCAAGGGGGAGTGTCTATGCGCGGCGGGGAAAACAGCTGTTCAAACGAACGCTGTCTGTAATTTTCCCCGCCGCGGTGATTAACGTGGCAGCGGCGGCGGCGGGGGGGCCGGATTAAAAGGTCCGCCGGGCCGTATACGGCCCGCGGGCCGTAGTTTGCCCAGGTCTGCTCTAGTGTGTGCTACTTGAAGTGAGAGTAGGTAAATTATAGTCTGGCCCAGGGATAAACCTAAGTCACTGAATCTGGGTCAGGGTTATTAGAGGCCAGGTTTGGGTGACTCATCCTGGCAGCTTCCTGGTGCCTCCCCCTGTTTGTAGAATGTTGGAATGTTCTGGAACTAGTGGATGGAGGTGAGGAGGAGCTGTCCTTAATATTTATGGGCCCTCAGCCAATCCCCAGGAGTGGGCCTGGCAGGGAACTGAGGATTTGATTTTTTTAATGAACTTTGCAACACTTCAAAATGTATAAGACCCTTTAACTGACAGACAATTCCAGCACAATGGCCCAGATTCTCAAAGTGTGTATGCTGATTTACGCCTAGAAATATGTAAATCCGCTAGATACGCAAATTCACGAACGTACGCCCGGCCGACGCAGTACAGATACGTCGTTTACGTTAGGCTTTTCCCGACGTAAAGTTACCCCTGCTATATGGTGGCGTACATGCGGCGTACCAATGTTAAGTATGGATCGAATTTTGAAAAATTTACGTCGTTTGCCTAAGTCGTCCGTGAATGGGGCTGGACGTCATTTACGTTCACGTTGAAACCAATATGTCCTTGCGGCGTACTTTGGAGCAATGCACACTGGGATATTCCATGGACGGTGCATGCGCCGTTCGTGAAAAACATCAATCACGTCGGGTCATGGTTAATTTACATAACACACGCCCACCTCTTCACAATTTGAATTAGGCGGGCTTACGCCGGCCTATTTACGCTACGCCGCTGCACATTTCTTTTGAGAATACGGCACTTGCCTGTAAAAGTTGTGGAGGCGTAACGTAAATAGGATACGTTACGCCCGCATAAAGTTACTCGCATCTACGTGAATCCGGGCCAATGTGTGTGCTGGACATGGGATACAGGGACAATACCAATGTGTGTCTGCTGGAAGAGAGCTACAGGGCATAAGACAATGTGTGTGTACTGGAGGAAGGCTAAAAGGAAAAGACCAATGTGTGTTTACTAGTGGAGAGATACAGGGGAAAACCCAATGTGTGTGTGCTGGAGGAGGGATACCGTGGAAAGACCAATGTGTGTGCTGGAGAAGAGATCTTAGTGGGAAAAGACCAATGTGCGTGCTGGAGGAGGGATACAGAGGCAAGACAAATGTGCAGGAGGAAGGATAGAGGGGATAGACCAATGTGCATGTGCTGGAGGTGGGATACAGGTGAACGACCATTGTGTTTGCTGGAGAAGGGATACAGAGGCAAGACAAATGTGTATGTGCTAGAGGAAGGTTATAGGCATAAGGTTAGTTTGCATAGTGAAAACGTGAAAGTAGAACCACCATTTGTTGCCTATAATCTATCCTATTTTATATTATATAAAATAAGATAGATTATAAAAAACAAATGGTGGGTTGACTAGGAAGTTGTAGTAGTTAAAACATAATGCTGCTAGTTAGAAAGTCATTTGCAGGGTCTTCTGAAGAGACTGCATGGCAGTTTTAGAAATGTGTCTGCCTAAACAGGAAATTGTATTTGGATATTAAGGTGTCAGATGAAGGGAACACCGACAACTTCTCTCTGTAGCCATAATCTGTCTCAAAAACGTTGCTTTGTTGAGCAATATCGTAAATTAAAAATATGATTTTCACTCTTGTAGGTTGGACAACTGATACACATTCCCACAAGCAAATGTGTGGAAACAGTGAGCATAGAGACTGGCAAGACATTTCTCTTCCTTAGCTTGTGTAAGAAGAACCAAGGGAACCAGACCTGGAAAATGATACTGGTGTGAGGATGTAAATGGGAAATTTTGGACATTATTTAATCTGAAAACTGCATTTATTTTTATTTTTTGCCGCAGACAAAGGATTTTCCCCTTTCCTATGCCAAAGCATCATACAGCATCTCATTTCAAACTTATTGCACTCTTGGGCATTACGATGGTTTTCATGTAGATTTTAAGTATAAATGCCAAATTTTGTGTACAAAAATGACATTAATCAGAATGTTCCTAAAACATGGGGCTTTTTACCTTGTTGGAGTGGAACTCCAGCCAAATACTTCTCTTTTTTATTGGGAAGACTAGGGTAAGTCCGAACCTCTGTCAGGTTTTAACTGCTGTCTGTATCCCCACTTTTCCCTGTGGACATAGAAGCCAATAAAGAAACGACAGAGAATTTAACTATTTGCATTATATCCAAAAGTAGTAAAACGTTTTGGTTCCACTGTAACTGTGTCGATGGGCTTTTGTATTTGCTTCAAAATGGTTTTAAATGCAAAACCCACTTGAAGCAGGTTTGATGGAGGTTAACTGCACATGTCAATGAATTCTGAATGATCTCAGAATTGTGTCAAACTGATCCCGTCCACAAAACTCACAGTCCATCAACATAGGCCCTAAAATACACTATGCCAGTTAAAATATAGGGCACAAAAGAAACAAAACCTATAAAGCCTCATACATCTAATCTCATGAAATCAGGACAAATTGTAAATATGTTGTAGACTATTTTTAAAGTAGTTTTTATGTTACAGAAATGTTGCATAACTATTGCACATGTAAATAAATGTTGTTTTTTAAGCTATATTTTTTAGTCAAACATTTCAGATCTATGCAATATGTAGACATTCACTACTCCAATGCAATTCTAACAAGATCCACAACTAAAGGGCTGCTGTTGGAGATGTAGTAACACATAGCCCGTGGGTATTTTCAATCTCCACAGTAGATCAGATGAGTTGGATTTTTTTTAGACAGTAGTATATCTTTCTTTCCTAATAACATAATCTCACAAGGCATAACTGTATGAGATGATAGGTGATAGGGGGCGCTAGTGAAACTAAGAGGGAAGTGGGGATCACTAGGCAGTGTCCGTGGTGAATACAATTAAGTATAAATAAATACAAAACACTTGGCAGTGTCCGTGATGAATACAATCATAAAAAAGATATATATATATATATATAAATATATAAAACAGTGATATGGATGAATTGATAACCAGTGTCCACAAAAATGTTATTCAGTGAAAAAGGTACAATCCTGTGAAAAATAATTCTGGAACCAATGTGATGTGACCCACAAAACCAAAAAAATGTCCAATGAAATAATAACAATGTGCGTGAATACCCAGGGTAGGGTAAGTGCACTCGTACAAATGATAACAATTCCACTGTGTATTCAGAAATGGTTAAGCAAAAAATCTTCTCATGAAATTTGTGCTTCTATATTCCTTCACCATTAAGCGATCGACACCCAAAGTGTTGGTAAATGGTAATGCGCTTACTAGAGCGATTGGACCTCTTTACTTAAAAAGAAGGTCAGAATCGCTTGTGCATATTGATGCCTGCAAGCATATAGTGCATCCTCCACTGCTAACATAGACACTTCTTTCTACAGGGGTCTCACAGATGAAACATGAAACAGAAAGGCAGCTCCATCGTGCAACCAGTTTATTTAAAAATTATAAAAACAAAGCATGGGCCAAGTGGCCACTTACACTAAAAAGTGCCCATCCCGGCACTGGGTCTGCAGGCTCGTCAGTGAAAACAGGAACCTCCAACTCCGTGTCGGCGTGTGTCCGCGTACCGCCGTCAGCTGTTCACAGGGACGGATGGTTGGGGAATCGAATTCACGTGACCAGACTCGGCCGATCGTTTCGTAAATGTTACGTCTTCAGGGGGACGTCCCCCTGAAGAAGTAACATTTACGAAACGATCGTCGGCGGCGTAGCCTGGTCACGTGCTTTGTTTTTATAATTTTTAAATAAACTGGTTGCACGATGGAGCTGCTTTTCTGTTTCATGTTTCATCTGTGAGATCCCTGGAGGAAGAAGTGAGTTAGTCCTCCCTGGGCGAAACGCGTTGGATGGGTAGATGAAAAGAGGCATGTCATGCTGTGAACTCGTGTCATTGGAATAAATTGTTATAAAAAAAAATACTTTATTGGTATGCAGCCCATTAATTTCCTTCTGACATATGGTTGCCGAGCAGGGACACGTTCTTGGGCCAACACCTAATAAATTCCAGAAAGTCAAGGGACAGTAAGCATTTCAAGAGTGACATGGTTTGTTGCTGGTTTTACTAACTACTGCTGCAAGAAATTCAGTTCTAAATTAATGACATGGACAGTGATTGAAAGCATCATACATTAGACAAGCTCTCATCTGAGTGACAAAATATTATGATCAACCAAATGTCATTCACATTGCTATTATGAGTTTCATTTATGCGTCTAATGTGCTTTAAAACATTAACAACAGTGTTTTTGTTTCCCCCCAGAGACTTTGTACAGGTTCAGGTTATGTGCAGATCTTTGATTACTGTGGTTGAATGAACTTTAATACATTTTACAGTATAAGGTCCATTTCTGTATATAAAGCACTGCATGCAACACTGTCTTTCTGTACATGTACTGTAGGTGCTAATTTCTATAACAGAGTTATTAACAATCTACTTAAACTGTATAAAGATATTCAGCTTTTTATGCAATGGTAAAGACAGTAAACGGGAAGTGTATCTGATGAGAATGTTTGCTTTCTATTTTCTAACCTGTAGTAGCAATCTGTTTTGTACATTTGCTATTTTCTGTAATTTCTGAGACAAATTTAAAAAAATAATAAAGTGTTAACTTATTCTAATAGGCACGCTGTTGCCAAACTTCAGCCCACACCACTTGTCTTGAATGTGTCCATGTCCTGTTTATTCCCAGTTTTAGGAAACTCATTTTGGCTTCCTGTATGTCTCGAGGTCTCCAGCAAAGAGAGTTCTGCAGTTTGCAGATTCTATTATTGCTGTTACAAAAGGGTCTCACTCTGTCTGTTTTACATTCAATTTATTTTGCAATATAAATGCAGCAAGAAGAATGTAAGTACATAGCAGGAGAAAAATAGATGACCTAAGTGAACTGAAGCTAAATATTGTTATGGAATATAAAGAACCTACTATCTAATTTGCAAAAAGCAAAACATTCAAATAATAGACTGCTTAAAAAAAAATCTAACCATATGGGAGGTTACCTGTTCAAAGCTATGGCCCAGATTCTCAAAGGGCTTACGACGGCGCAACGCCATGTACGCCGTCGTAAGTCCTAATCTGGGCCGTCGTATCTATGCGACTGATTCTTAGATTCTTACGCATTGATATCCATTAGATCTGACAGGCGTAAGTCTCTTACGCCGTCGGATCTTAACTGCAATATTTTTTTTTTGCCCGCCAGGTGACGCTTTCGTCGTTTTCCCCGTTGAGTATTCAAATTAGCTAGATACGCAAATTCCCGAACGTACGCGCGGCCGACGCAGTAAAGTTACGACGTTTACGTTAGGATTTTCCGGCGTAAAGTTGCCCCTGCTATATGAGGGACAACCAATGTTAAGTATGGCCGTCGTTCCTGCGTTGAAATTTAAAAATGTACGTAGTTTGCGTAAGTCGTCCGTGAATGAGGCTGGACGCAATTTACGTTCACGTCGAAACCAATGACGTCCTTGCGACGTCATTTGGAGCAATGTACCCTGGGATACTTTACGGATGGCGCATGCGCAGTACGTTCGGCGCGGAAACGCGCTTAATTTAAATACTACACGCCCCCTACCCGCCTATTTTGAATTAGGCGGGCTTGCGCCGGGTGATTTACGCTACGCCGCCGCAACTTTACAGGCAAGTGCTTTGTGAATAAAGCACTTGCCTGAAAAACTTGCGGCGGCGTAACGTAAATGACATACGTTACGCCGCCGCAGAGATACGCTCGAGGTACGAGCGTATGTGTCTAATATCGTAGGTGGCATTACATTGGAGGTTTCCTCTGGTACATGAAGTTCCAAGGATGTTGCCCCACAATCTCAGGAACTGTTCATAGTCATTCAGAGTGGCTTTTCCTAAATCATGGTACGAAAGATACGCCCAGTGACATTTCTGTGACATTGGGGTTCCTGGATCTTCTACTAGTGCCATGGCATATACATCATGGCCCTTATTTAATAAAAGTGGTGCAAGCAAAATCTGATGCAGCTCTACACAGAAATAGTCAGGTTCCAGGTTTTATTAGCAAAGATTAAAGTGGTTGTAAACCCGTTATAACCACTGTTACCTACAGGTAAGCCTAGATTAAGGCTTACCTGTAGGTGCTCTAAATATCTCCTAAACCTCCACGGTTTAGGAGATATTTACAGAAATGACAGGTGCTGATGTCTACAACGTCTAGACAACGGCGCAGGCGCACTTTAGCAACAGTGATCGTGCCGTTCCTGAAGGAGCTTGTGCCGTGACTGGCAGCTCCTGCGTGCATGCGTGTGAGTGACATCATCACGGCTTCCGGCCAATCACAGTGCCGGAGCCACAAGAGAGATGTCAACCTCCCGGGCGGTGTACAAGGACGGCTGCAGAGGCTTCGATCAGAGATGAGTATTACATAATGAGCTAGTATGCTATGCAGTTTCATAGGACAATGACAAAACTCCTCGTACAAGCTTTAACCAGTACTTGGCTGGATACTGATAGAAGTCACAAGACTGCGCTAACTGCTGATGACAAAAAGATATTTAGCAGTTTACATTTACTAAAATTATTGCATTTCCAATAGGATTCTGAATCATATGCATGACAGAAGAAGGTAATCAGTATGTGTATGAACATTTTCTCAATATGTGGAATATCGCTGTTAAATTTAAATAAGTTTAATTTTAGAATTTTGGTCCACTTGAATTGTACATGAACAATAAGAAAACATTCTGTTTTGGAGTAAAAGCACTAAGCTTATCAGCTGTTGAGATATTATCCACACAGGGAATGTATTGATTACTTTGTAGTGAGTTGGCCAGCATAAACATGCATTGTGAGAAGGAGTCATTAAAGGAGTTGTAAATAAAAAATTTTTTTTTGCTGAAATGACTGTTTACAGGGTATAGAGACATAGGGCCAGATTCTTGTAGAAGAGCGTATCTTTGTTCCGGCGTAGCGTATCCTATTTACGCTACGCCTCCGCAACTTAGACGGGCAAGTGCAGTATTCTCAAAGCACTTGCTCCTTAAGTTGCGGCGGCGTAGCGTAAATAGGCCGGCGTAAGCCCGCCTAAGTCAAATGTGGAACAGGGGTGCGTGTTTTATGTAAATAACTTGTGACCCGACGTGATTGACGTTTTTCACGAACGGCACATGTGCCGTCCGTGGAATATCCCAGTGTGCATTGCTCCAAAGTATGCCGCAAGGACGTATTGGTTTCGACGTGAACGTAAATTACGTCCAGCCCCATTCACGGACGACTTACACAAACAACGCAAAATTTTCAAAATTCGACGCGGGAACGACGTCCATACTTATCATTGGTACGCCGCATGTACGCCTCATATAGCAGGGGTAACTTTATGCCGGGAAAAGCCTAACGTAAACGGCGTATCTGTACTGCGTCGACCGGGCGTACGTTCGTGAATTTGCGTATCTTGCTGATTTACATATTTATAGGCGTAAATCAGCGTACACGCCCCTAGCGGCCAGTGTAAATATGCAGTTAAGATCCGACGGCGTAAGAGACTTATGCCGGTCGGATCTAATAGAAATCTATGCGGAACTGATTCTATGAATCAGGCGCATAGATACGTCGACTCAGACTCAGAGATACGACGGCGTATCTGGAGATATGCCGTCGTATCTCCTTTGAGAATCTGGGCCATAATAGTTAACTGATTCCTTTTAAAAATGATTAATGTTTCGTTTTTGCATGTTGTTTCCTGCCTGTGCTGTACAGAGCAACAGAGCCAATACAGGGCAGTGATGGTTTGGAAAACGAAACCGATTGGTGCTAAGGGGTTTAATACACACAGTAATCACACCTCCTTGATTAGTGACCACAGAGAGAAAGCTCCCAGTACTGTGGTTATCAGGAAACAGACAACCAGGAAGTGTGGAAATCAGAGAAGAATTACAGCAACTTGAGAGCAAAAACTAACCATGAGGACATGAAAACAGCACTGCATTAAGGTAAATGAAGCTATTAAGATACAAAAAAAAATCCTTTACAAACCCTTTAAGTGGGTGGCTCAAAGCCAAGTAGCACAATCATTTCTCTACTCACTTCCCTCATCACCTTCCCTCAGAACAGCCTGTACAGCCTGCAGGATGTTTTACTCAGGTCCCCTGAATGTCTAGAGAGACCTAGTGATACATCTGGCGTTGAAAGTAAGTCCCTATCTCTTCCTATAGACCAGGCCAGGAGTGGAACTCTCAACACTCCAACTCTTGGAATGGACACCGACTGCTCCAGCCCTCGCTAATAGCAGAATTTGCAAAGAAGTATAAACATTTACTGCAGATCCCAGCTCTTCACACAGAAATGCAATGTCCAGTTGGATAGATTTGAATTTTGCATTTTTATTTAAACAATGCATATGTACATAGTCCAGATAATGGATTGAAGCAATGTATCATGGTACGGTCCTTGCCACTAGAGTCACTCAAAACATTTGGACAATGAGCAGCTTGAGCTAATTTGTCTATGCCTTGGTCAGGCATATGGTATAGTCCCATTTTAGGCATTTCCTTTTTCTGTTCCAGAGTATCTGGATCACCAGGCTCAGATGGATGGCCACCAGATGGATGCCAACCAACTAGAAACATAGCTTCTCTTGTATATCTTTTTCCACCTCTTATAACTCCCTACTATTAAATAATTCCACCCCTCCCTCCCAGCCCAGATTAGCTGTCAACAGGGCGGGCGAACTAACCCCCATTACAAGTACCGTATTTATTCGAGTATAACGCGCATAATTTTCTACCAAAAAAAGAAATCAAAGTTTGGGTGCGCATTATAAACGAGGGCTGGGGTGGGGTGGCAGTGGCGGCCGGTCCATTGAGGGCGCAGGCGAATTGTGAGTTCGCACTGCGCCTTTTCCGGGCTACAGCCGCTCACTGTACGCGAGGGCGAAGAAAAAAAAAACGTCCCCACGTCGCGTACAGTGGGCGGCCCGAACTGGGGGTGAGAATTCTTATTATCCGCTGTATGGTCGCCGCTTCATTTCCTCGCCTCGCCCACACGTTACGGTAAGCATTGCTTTTGTACAATTCAGTGTTTTGCGTACCATAATTCAGTGTTCTTCATATTTTAATTGATATACTGGTACCCGTTAGATGGCAACTCAGGGTATCAAGAGAAAACGTTCTGCATATGACGCTTCATTCAAGCTCAAAGTTGTTGATCGTGCTAAAATTCACGGAAATCGAGCAGCTAGCAGCTAGTGTATCTGATGATGAATCTGACTTTGAAGCATTTTAAATAAATATTGTTACCGGTAATTCAATGTTTTTTTGTCAATTACAATGCTTGGTGTGAAACAACATTTTATACCGATTTTTAATCGAAAATTAGGGGTGCGCGTTATACACGTGTGCGCGTTATACTCGAATAAATACGGTAGATCTGTTGTGCAGCCCTAAAAAACTGAAAGAAGAACTTGCATATATAATGAGCAAATGAAGCTGACCCCTGTACATATATACCTATAAATTATACTACAGGGTTTCATTGATTGTGGTCCAAACAAAAAATTGAGTCAATCTAAGAAGACAGAAACTGTATATGGAAGTGGTGATTACTAGTTCTGAGGGTCTCATCCTAATCCAATTCACACTTATTGCAGACCTTTCAGATTGCAATGGCTGCATGTCTGTTTCAGGGCAGTGATTCACTAGGAAGTGAAGACCAGATCAAAATAAAAGCCTCAAAATTTACATCTTTAAAAAAAAGCACAAAAAAATCACAGCTTTTCTATCTACAACCTCACAGGTTCTCATTTAACCAAAGGTTCTCTCAGCCATCAAAAATATATTTTCTTAGGAAATCAACCCAAAGAGAATATATACTTTATACAGTCTTCAGTCAAAGCGGCTGAATTAGTGTTCCCCCTGTGCTCTGGCTTTGGTTGTCTCTACACTATAGACTCTTGGAGCGATTTGCCTGCCATTAAACACATACAGAAGAGCAGAAGAGAAAGTTTGTTTCTATTCAGACCAATAAATCTTGGTCACTGTAAATGTCAATGGTCATTGTATGAAGTGATTATTTAAAACTGACCAAAACCATGGCAGTGGGGTCATAGTACTTCACAAACTCACACAAATCCTATATTTGGCAAAGCTACAATTGGGACTGCTTAGCCAAGTCGTAAAACCTGGGTTTGTCACCAAAACAAAGCTTGCCACCCACCACATTGGAATATATGATACATCAGCCTTCGACTGGCAGACTTTTAAGCCCAGACTGTTAAAATCAGTGTTGTGGAGGCCATGGGAATGTTTTTCATGGCTGAGTTTTATCTAGGCTCCTGAGTTTCTACCACATTATGTAATAAAAATGTGCATAGAGTAAAGACAATATTAGAAGTTGTATAGACCCTGCAGCTGTGAGCTAAACAAAACTGACCACCATCCACTTAAAGGGGTTGTAAAGGTTCGTTTTTTATTTTCTAAATAGGTTCCTTTAAGCTAGTGCATTGTTGGTTCACTTACCTTTTCCTTCGATTTCCCTTCTAAATGTTTTTCTTTGTTTTCTTTGTCTGAATTTCTCACTTCCTGTTTCTCCTCAGTAAGTTGTTCAGTAAGCTGTTCTAAATGACTTTCCACCGCTCGGATGATGGTGGAAAGCTTACTGAGGAGAAACAGGAAGTGAGAAATTCAAACAAAGAAAAAAAACATTTAGAAGGGAAATCGAAGGAAAAGGTAAGTGAACCAACAATGCACTAGCTTAAAGAAACCAATTTAGAAAATAAAAGACGAACCTTTACAACCCCTTTAAGGCATCTTGTTTATTGGGCACCACAAGATGCGGTATTACTAACTTAACATTATGCCATACTATCAAATTGACTAGTGTTATCTGTGCATTGTCTTGTTGGTCAAATGTATTGGCCACCCACATTGTGAACTGCACTCTCATACTCAAAAACAAAGTTCTAAAAAAAAAAACCTTGTCTAGAATCTGATGAGAGACTTCATTTAGTCTCATGTATAGGTTTATAGCCATGTCCCCATATTTCCTACCTGTAAGGCCCTGTACAGACGAGGGGTTATCCGATGGAAACGGTCCGCCGGACCGTTTCCATCGGACATTTTTCCTCCGGATTTTGATCTGATGGCTGTACACACCATCAGATCAGAATCCGTGCGGAAAACATCTGCGGTGACGTGGCCGCGCCGTCGCCGCGACGATGACGCGGCGACGTGCGCGACGCTGGAAGGTAAATACTTCCACGCATGCGTCGAATCATTTCGACGCATGCGAGGGATGGGGATCGGACGGACTTATCCGGTGAGTCTGTACAGACGACTGGATAAGTCCGAAGGACAGGATTCCAGCGGATAGATTTCTTAGCATGCTAAGAAATTTTTATCCGCTGAAAATCCGTCAGCTGGACAAATGTCCGCCGAAAATTGTCCGCTCGGGCCTACACACGACCGGATCTATCTGCTGGAACTGATCCGCGGATAGATCCGGTCGTGTGTACAGGGCCTAATATATAAATTGTCCTTTCTTCAATGTTTAATATTCAGTAACTTTTTTTTGTTTTTTTGCTATGCCCTTCTATAAATACTTGACCTTTTACTGACAATTGTGCGGTCATACAATGCTGTATCCAAATAAAATTTGTCAATTTTTATTTTAAACAAATAAAGCTTTCTTTTTGTGGTATTTGATCACCACTGCATTTTTATTTATTTTTTGTGCTATAAACAAAAAAACTGAACATTTAGAAAAAAATATATACTGTGGGCCAAATCCTCAAAATCCTAGCCTAACTTAATTTTTCCCATTTAAGTTACACTGGCGGAAAATTTCTACCTAAGTGCCCGATCCACAAAGCACTTACCTAGAAATTTCACGCAGTGTAACCTAAATTCTCCCGGCGCAAGGCGGTCCTGTTATCCAGGGGGCGATGACAATTTAAATTAGGCGCGCTCCCGCGCCGGCCGTACTGCACATGCTCGTGACGTCATTTTCCCCAGCGGCGGATGCGGTACTGCATCCTAAGATCTGACAGTGTAAGTGTCTTACAGATGTCAGATCTTCTGCCTATCTTTGGAAAACTGCTTCTGAGGATCAGTTCCAAAGATAGGCACAGGGATACGCAGGCTGAACAGCAGTTCCGCCTGCGTATCCCTTTTGAGGATTTGGCCCTGTATTTATTGGCGTATAACACTCACTTTTTTACCCTGAAAATAGAGGGGAAACTGTGCCTGCGTGTTATACGCAGGGGGCTGTGGAAAGTATTTTTCCTGAAACTTCCCTCTTAAAGTTAGGGTGCGTGTTATACGCCTGTGCGTGTTATACCCCGATAAATACGGTAAATAAATAAATTAAATGTTATTTATTTTAAAACATATCCAATAAAAAAATGTAAAAAATAAAATTTCTTTATAAATTTAGGCTAATATGTATTTTGCTACCTATTTTTGAAGAAAAAAAATCCCAATAAGCGTATATTGATTGGTTTGCGCAAAAGTTATAGTGCCTACAAACTATGGGATATATACTGGAATTTTTATTTATTTATATTTTTTAACACTAGTAATGGCAGCAATCAGCAACGTATAGCAGGACTGCGATATTGTGGTGGAAATTCTGACACTAACTGGCACTTTTGACACTTTGTGGGAACCAGTAACACATATACAGTGATCAGTGCTAAGAATATGCTCTGTCACTGTAGTAATGACACTGGCTGGGAAGGGGTTAAACAGCTAGGATAATCAATGGGTTAAATGTGTGCCTAGCCAGTGTTTGTGTATACTGTGTGAGGTCATGTGATAAGAGAAGTGATGGATTATCTTTCGCTGCCTTGCAACAAAAGAAAATCCATAATTTCCCCCCTGTCAGGATGGAGCTCTGCCCTGTTTACATACAGTGTTTTCCAGACGATCAGCTGGTGCCATATGACATCCACTGACTGGCACCCACTTATTTGCTTCTGCTGTGACATATCACAGCAGAAATGGTGCGCCCCCTACCTGGAAGCGCAGAATCACGTATTATATAGATTTAGTGATACAGAGCAATCAGCAAGCTTATATGTCACATTGCTATAAACAGGAGCCCTTTACAAACATAGATGCCTAATCTAAGGCTAGGTTCACACGATTGCGGTTTACTGCGGCTATGTTTGTGCAGGCAAAGGAACTTTAAACACTCTATACAAGTCAACAGGTAATGACTTAACTTCTTAGAAAAACTGTCCCACACACCCAATGCATATACAGAGCCCTGAATGTGTGTGCGGATCCGTATGGCACTATTGGCTTCAGTCCTTTTGAAGAAAAGAAAAGATTTGGTATTTTCAACTAGCCACTTTTATTGGTGCACTTAAACCCCTGTATAGTGGGCCCAAACAACACAACTGGCCCAGCTTATCAAGTGAAACAGGCAGGATCCTCCTCAACAAGGTGAGAGGACAATGATGTCTGTATACAGTGTCCCAGAAATGGTTAGTCTTATCCCTTATCCCTGTGGCACTACAAGTGTCAGTGAGATGACTACACGCAACAATGTTTGTATACAGTGTTCATACTCCTTCTATGTTCCCTGCAGATGGGCAAAATGCCCTCTCACCCAATCCTGCAATCAAGGCCTAAACGAACGTCTTTGGAACAGCAGGCTTTCCAGGTGACTGCCAGGTAACCTCACAATGGAACGCTTCACTGTCGGTGCAGGTGCGCCTCGATATTCTCCTGGTATTCCCCTCTCTCAAGCTGGGCATTCCGACTCACGGCGGAGGCCAGAATCTGATCTCTCTGACTGCCTCATTGTGAGTGACTTTCCCCCAGGACACAAAATGTTGTCCGCGGCTCCTTTTTGTGCAGAGCATGCTGGGCTTTGTAGTTTCTCTCTGTATACCAGTCTATTGGGGCTGTTTTGTGAGGGAACTGCATGTCCCAGAATCCATTGCAGCTGCTTCCTGCAGTTCAGTACAGTCTCCCTGATTGGTTGCTGTAACTGTGCCTTTAATTGGCTTTCTTTTTACTGCCAAAATGGGCACAAGGGAGGCTACACAGTGAACAGCTCTGTGTGTGTCTGCTCATATTACATTAGACTCAGTGAAACAGGGAGAAAGGTGGGGGTAAAAAAAAAAAAACATGCAGACACTGGCAGGTGCTTTCTCCATTCAGAGCTCCCAATTAATTGATACTTGGAGAGCTCATAATATAGGAGCTAAATAATAAAAAAATGTCCCCCATCCCCATAACAGCTATATTCCCACACTGATTATATTTTCTGTACACCTACTATTTTAGCTAACTTGGTTGATGCTGCAATTCATAGTTGTGTTTGGTCTGATCATCAAATCGCTTTCTATACCACTAAATTTATTGGACTTGCTCCTACTCCATATAATTAGAGACTTAATGAAACATTACTTTCAGATATGTATGTGGAATTTTTTTTTTACAATCTCTAAAAGAATACTTTGTTATTAATTCTTCACCTGTTATACCAATTACAACTGAATGGGTTGCACATAAAGCTGTTATAAGGGGCAAATGCATTAGTTTAGCATCCTCTAAACATAAAGGGGCAGATCCTCAAAGAAATTACGCCAGCGTATCTCTTGATACGCCGTGTAATTTCAAATTTTGCGCGTCGTATCTTTGTTTTGGTATCCACAAAACAAGATACGACGGCATCTCGGCTAGATCCGACAGGCGTACGTCTTAGTACGCCGTCGGATCTAAGCTGCAATTTTTCGGCGGCCGCTAGGTGGCATTCCCGTCGAAATCCGCGTTGAGTATGCAAATTAGCTATTAACGGCGATCCACGAATGTACGTCGGCCCGCCGATTTTTTTTTCCCTCGTTTGCGTTCGTTTTTTTTCAGCGTATAGTTAAAGCTGCTGTTCTGAGGCGTACTCAATGTTAAGTATGGCCGTCATTCCCGCGTACAATTTTATATTTTGTACGTCGTTTGCGTAAGTCGTTCGCGAATAGGAATTTGCGTAGAATGACGTCACCGTCGTAAACATTGGCTGGTTCCGGTTTAATTTCGAACATGCGCACTGGGATACCCCCAGGGATGGCGCATGCGCAGTTTAAAAAAAACGTTGTTTACGTCGGGTCACAACGTATTAACATAAAACACGCCCCCATTACATCTATTTGAATTCCGCGCCCTTACACCGCGAGAGATACACTACGCCGCCATAACTTACGGCGCAAATTCTTTCAGGATTCGAAAAAAAAGATAAGTTACGGCGGCGTAGCGTATCTTAGATACACTGCGCCCGCGGAAAGGTATGTGGATCTGCCCCTTAATGTATCAACAGAAAATAATTTTCTCTTATGAAGTAACTAGACCAATTATATAAAACATCTGTTGACTTTAATACTTCAAACATTAGATAATTAATTGAATATAAACGTCTAGAATTCGATTCTTTATTATCTGCTAAAGTTGAAAAAGCACTGCGAAGGTCTAAATCTAATTTTTTATTATATGGCAAAAGCTCATCCACCATGTTTGCAAAAAAAAACTCAATCACTCTATAAACACTCCTCATATTTATAAATTAAATACATCTATATGTCTTCCTACTTATCATCCACAGGATATACAAAAATGTTTTGAACATTTGTATCCAAACCTTCTTGCCCCCCCCCCCCCCCAACATGAAATCTCTGTTAATGAAATTTCTTGGTTTACATCTCTTCAGATTCCCACTCTGACACCTTTACAACAAACTACCTTGAATGCACCTTTCACTTTACATTAAGTAAAAAATGTCATTGGATCTCCGAAAACAAATTCTGCCCCTGGTCCTGATGGTTTCTCATCATTATACTATACAAAATGTTCTTCTCTATTAGCCCCTAAATTGGTTGAGCTTTTTAATTTTATTCTTAGTGGTCATAAATTTCCTGAAGAAAGAATTTCCTGAAGAAATGCTCTTAGCCAATATGTCCTTGATTCCAAAACCCAACCCAAGACCTTTTATTGCCCCAAAATTATATACAGGTCATTGGGGCGCTACATTGCAGTATAAGTAACATGATGTAAAGTAATATGAACATGATTGCTTAGTAGACAATAGACTGGATTGATTGCTGATACAGGCATGTATCGGTATCCTATATGTCGGACGCGTTTCATGTGTGAACACTCATCAGGGGTGGATGCTCATGGATATCTATGAAGAATGAAATATAATTAATCTAGTGTGGCACTAAACATAACAGGAGAAGGCCAGTCCTTGATACTTACATGCAATGAGTTAGTGATGGGATATGGTGAATGTGGGGCCAGGGCCAGGAGGGTTGTCTGTCCCGGTAGCTGAGGTACTATGGAGCCGCGTGCCAATGGGGTGCACACACAGAGCCCCCCAGAACACAGGTTGCCAATCTTCATAGTGAATCAGGGTGATGAGTGGGTGGTGACTACCAAAAAGTCTATGATGAATAAAGATAGTATATAGTGAGATCGCTTATCCTCTATTATTCCCCTCTTTGATTTCACCATATCAATGTGGTTTTATTCCCAAACGTTATATTACAGATAACATTAGTTTAGCTGCAAACATTATTCAAGATGCTAATTTGACCTCAAAGAAACAATTACTTATTGGCCTGGATATTAACAAAGCATTTGACAGTGTTTCTGGGCAATATATGGTCATGTTATTGCAACGTTACGGCTTTAGAGATTAATTAATTCATGCCTTTTAAGCACTATGCCATCATCCTAAAATGCATATTAGATTACCAGGCTGTAATTCAATTTTTTTCCAACTTGGTCGAGGTACGAGACAAGGATGCCCTTTATCCCTGCTTTTTTTTGCACTGGCCATAGAACCTCTGGCTACTGCCATTTTAAGTCATCCTGATATTATTGGTTATTCTATTAGAATTTCTAATTACAAACTCTGTATGTATGCATATGCAGATGAAGTTCTGATGTTTTTGTCCAATCCTTTTATTTCTTTACCAAATTTACTTAAGGTTCTTGCTAAATTCGATAAGCTAGCAAGCCTTACAAATAATATCACTATGATAGTGGCCTTACCGATCAATTTTTCTCCTCCTAAAATTGATTCCCTTAAAATTTATTTTCCATTTACTTGGTCCACTTCTTCTCTTTCCTACTTAGTAATTACTCTTCCCATTGAATATAAATGAGTTTTTAGTTATAACTACCCTCCCTTACTTAGCAAAATTAAATTACTATTTAAAACATGGACCACATATCATATTTCTTTTTTAGGTAGAGTAGTAGCTATTAAAATGTCTATTCTTCCCAAACTTTTATATTTGTTCCGATCTTTACCCATTTTCTATCCAAAACTTTTCTTCTTAAAATGCAATCTACTCTTAATAATTTTATATGGCATAATAAACCTTCACGTTTTGCTAAAGATGTTTTATATCTTTCACATAAATTGGGTGGTCTTGGTGTTCCACAAATCTGGTTATATTATCTTGCTAGTAGATTTTCTGAATTGGCTCTCTGGAATGTTAAAAATCATCATATCCCTTGGCTTAGATTTGATCAAGAATCAATCTATCCATTATTTTTTTTACCAGGGCTTCTATGGTCCTCTAAATAACGCATATCTTGAAACGTAAGGTAATAGTTGCTCAATCTTTGAAATCTTGGATTAAATACAAAGCCCATTTCTCACTTATTTCTGATATCTCCCCTTTACCATCCTTCTTTGGGGATCCTAGATTTTCTGAAGCATATAATGACTATCACTCCTTTCACTGGTGGAAAGATAATGGTTTAACCACTTTAGCAATTACAATTGGAAAATAAATGTATCTCTTTTAGTCTTTTAAGAACTAGGGAGTAATATCCATTTAAGAGAGTCAGCACATTATGTGACTAATTCTTATACTCCTTTTGAGAATATTTGTTGCAATTCTCCTGGACAAAAGGTTTCATTTCCACTCTTTATAAATGTATGGTTTCCTCTGATGATAACTGTAAATTACTTTATATATCTCAATTGGAAGAACATTCAATAGAGTCTTCAAACATGGGAGTCTAAATCGCTTAACACACGGAAATGTACCAAATCTTTAATAATACATGAAACTGCTCTTAAACTCTTTACAAGTTGGTACTATACTCCACAAGGTTTACATATCATTTCCCCACATATCTCTTCTTCTTGTTTTCATGAATGCACTACTCCAGGCTCCATCTTACATGTATTTTGGAACTGTGAGAAATTGTTGCCTACCTGGAGAGAATTACTGTATGTTCTGTGTTTTGCATACTAGCTGGTAAAACTCTTGTTTTGACACATGGACACATTGGGGGTTATTTCCGAAAGGCAAATCCACTTTTCACTTGAAGTGCAAGCTACAAGTGCAAAGTGCACTTGGAAGTGCAAAGTGCACTTGGAAGTGCAGTCACTGTAGATCTGAAGGGGACACGCAAGGAAAATAAAAGAACAGCAATTTAGCTTGCACATGATTGGATAATAAAATCAACAGATCTTCCCCTCAATTCAGATCTACCCCTCAGATTTACAACAACTTGTAGTGCAAAGTGGATTTGCCTTTAATTTGCCAGCCGTGTGGTCGCAAGCTCAGTGACCGTGCCTGCGGACTCTATGTCCGCCGGTGTCCCACGATTGGGTCATAGAGCTGCAGAACGGGGAGAGGCAAGTGTAAACATGCATCTCCCTGTTTTGCCTAGTGACACTGTCGCTGATCGTCTGGAACAGAGATCAGTGACATGTCACAGCAAGCTACGCCCCCTAACAGTTAGAAGCACTCCCTAGGTCACACATAACCCCTTCAGCGTGCCTTAGAGGTTAACCCCTTCACTGCCAGTGTAATTTTTACAGTAATCAGTGCATTTTTATAGCAATGCATGGTCCCAAAATGGTGACCAAAGCGTCCGATGTGTCCGCCATAAAGTCGCAGTCACGATAAAAATCGCTGATCGCCGTCATTACTAGTACAAAATATTAATTAAAATGCCATAAAACTATCCCCTATTTTGTAGATGCTATAACTTTTGCGCAAACCAATCAATGAACGCTTATTGCGATTTTTTTTAACAAAAATATGTAGAAAAATACGTATCGGCCTAAACTGAGGAAAAACTTTTTTTTATATATTTTTGGGGGATATTTATTATAGCAAAATGTAAAAAATATTGAATTTTTTTCATAATTGTCGTTATTTTTGTTTATAGTACAAAAAATTAAAACTGCAGAGGTGATCAAATCCCACCAAAAGAAAGCTCTATTTGTGGGGGAAAAAGGATGTCAATTTTGTTTGGGAGCCACGTCGCACGACCGCACAATTGTCAGTTAAAGCGACGCAGTGCTGAATCGCAAAAAGTGGTCTGGTATTTGGCCAGCGAAATGGTCTGGGGCTGAAGTGGTTAAAGGGGTTGTAAAGGTACATTTTTTTCCCCCTAAATAGCTTCCTTTACCATAGTGCAGTCCTCCTTCACTTACCTCATCCTTTGATTTTGCTTTTAAATGTCCTTATTTCTTCTGAGAAATCCTCACTTCCTGTTCTTCTGTCTGTAACTACACACCGCAATGCAAGGCTTTCTCCCTGGTGTGGAGTGTCATGCTCGCCCCCTCCCTTGAGGGGGGCAAGAAAGAGAGTCAGGACGTCCACTAACACACAGCTCCTTTCTCTATCTGCAATGTAGAGAGAGTCCTGACTCTCCTGCTTGCCCCCTCAAGGGAGAAATCTTTGCATTACTGTGTGGAGTTACAGATAGACGAACAGGAAGTGAGAATTTCTCAGAAAAAATAAGGACATTTAAAAGCAAAATCGAAGGATGAGGTAAGTGAAGGAGGACTGCACTAGGGTAAACGAAGCTATTTAGGGGAATTTTTTTTTACTCTTACAACCCATTTAAGGGGAACCCTGAGCCAAAATTAAAAAAAAAAAATGCCATAAGGGTCCCCTGCAAAATCCATACCAGACCCTTATCCAAACAATCAACCTGGCAGGCCGCAGGAAAAGGGGGGGGGGGGACGAGAGAAATAAAAATGGACCCCAATGTCCATTCATCTTCCATCACAGCGTGCAAAGGACTGAAAACCCCCCCTGGAAAATACTCAGCCTCCATGGGATGCTCCCGCTGACTGCATGCTTTCTTGCATTGACAGCTGTTTTATAGCTGAGGGCGGGGCTATCCGGTGACGTAAACAGGTGACCCTTTTGACGTCATGTGACATCACGTAACGTCAGGGGGAGGCATTTTTTTGTCTTGGTCCTTCAGACGCTGTAATTGAAGATGAATGGATATTTTTTTAAATAAAGGACTTGTCCCAATTTGTTTACTGTCATTTTTATCATTTTGACACTTTTTTGGGTGAATGTGTAGGGGTACATTGTACCCGATACCCATTCACATAGGGGGGTTGGGATCTGGGGGTCCCCTTGTTAAAGGGGGCTTCCAGGTTCCGATAAGCCCCCTGCCTGCAAGGATAAAGAGAATAATTGCGCTATACCAAAATGGTTGTTCCTCAAGAAAAACCCATGTGAAAGGTATATAACCAAAATTATATCCAAAAAAATGTACAGTGTGCCATTGTGAATTATGACCTTAATAGGAACAAATAATGAATCTGTGTGTAACCAAGTGTATTAGTGCATCTGGGCGGAAGAAACCGCGGCCACCCGAAACCCAGGATCAGGTGTGTGCGGCACTCAGCCGATAGGACAACTATTGGTACATTCAGTGATTGAACACCACAAAAAAGCAATCATAAACGTAACAAATTATATAAACAAAACAATAATAGATGAATAAATTCAGACAAATGAGTAATCAAAGTCCATATGTTTGTCTGAATACATGCAGAAAGAAAGTTCATGAGGGGTTCAAGTTTGAAAAGGACACCCGTGCTCAATCCCACTGTTCAATGATAACCGCACACCACATGTGAATCCACCACCGTGTGCAAAATCTGCTTACCAGATGCAATAGTCCTATGGACCAAACCCAGCATAACACTCCAAATAGCAGGCTAGATGTTAGCGTATCCACGACAGGGAGACTGGATAATGGTGTATCCCCAGCAGGATATGACTTCACATAGGGCTCAAGTGGTACAGGGCTATGAAAAAAAGAAATGCTCCACATAGCATAAAAACCAGGGGTATTTTATTTAAAAACCAACATGTAGATGTAAACTCACATTTCAGCAGACAAAACAAATATTTAGGCCTGTAACGCCGGCCGGACGTTTCCAGGAAAAGCCGCTCGTGTTTCGAATATTGCGATGAGGGGGATGACGTCAGCACGTCGCTCGCTCCGCCCGACGCGTTTTGTGATAGGTCACTTCGTCTTGGGGCACTGCCTGCAAACCCCCACCTTTTTTCTGCAGCCTGAGAGGTTGCATGCTCGGATAAGGGTCTAGTATGGGGACCCCTACGCCAATTTTTTTATTTTGGCTGGGGGTTCCCCTTAAAATCCATACCAGACCTGAAGGGCCTGGTATGGATTTTGGGGGGACCCCTATGTAATTTTTTTTAATTGGCGCAGGGTTCCCCTTAATATCCATACCAGACCTGGGGGACCTGGTATGGATTTTGGGGGGCCCCCCAATGCATTATTTTGGTGCGGGTTCCCCTTAATATTCATACCAGACCCAAAGGGCCTGGAAATAGACTGGGGGGGGGGCATGACATTTTTTCAATGATTTTTATGTATATTGCCGGGATCTGACAATCGCGAGCAGTTTTAAATAAAACATTTCCTTTAGAAATGTAATTTTGCTGTGGTACTGTTCTAAACACGGGAACGATGTGCTAATTTACAGGCATACTAAGGACACCCCCCAGGCACAATATTTAAAGGAATTTTACATTTTTCAAGTTTCACTTTAAGCATTATTAAAATCACTGCTCCTGTAAAAACTTTAGTTTTTAAAACTTTTTTTGCATTGATACATGTCCCCTGGGGCAGGACCCCGGGTACCCAAACACTTTTTATGACAATAACTCGCATATAAGCCTTTAAAATTAGCACTTTTGGTTTTTCATGTTAGTGTCACATAGACTTTAACGTGTTCCGCGGCTTTCGAATTTGCCGCGAACGCCGCATATTGTTCGCTGTTCGGCGAACACCCGATGTTTGAGTCGAACTTACGTTCGACTCAAACAGTGGGCTCATCCCTAATGGTGACCGGCACATGGTGAGAGAGATTCTGGGTTTCAATCGAGGTCTCAGAGATGTCAAGGAAAGAGATAGTGAGACCAGTAGGTAGTCAATTCTGGAATTTATATTAGATGTGGCAGAATAAAATGCATACTCATGTATGTCTGGGTCAGCCTTTCTCAACCAGTGTGCCGTGGCACACTGGTGTGCCGTCAGAGGTTCTCAGGTGTGCCGCGGGGTCAGTGGAGAGAAGGCTGTTAGATGAGCCTGCTCTCCTGCCGAACTGTGAGAAGCTCTGTCGGCTTCAAAATAGAAAGTAAAGTGCATAGGAGTGTGCTGTGCTCTCTGCTTCCCCCTAGAGTGCAGTACCGGGCTTAATGAGGAATCTGGAAAGGTACTGAGCTAGAAGCTAGATTCATTTTAAAATGGCTTTATACATGTGTCTGTGTGTGTGTGCACATGTGAGTGCATGTATGTATGTATGTGTATGCGTGCATGTAGGTATGTGTGTGTGTAAGCATGTGTGTATGCGTGCGTAAGCATGTGTGTATGCGTAAAGTGAAAAAAAGTGGTATATAAATCCATAATTATTATTTTTTTTTTCACTTTATTTTTCTGTATGAGTGGGTATTGTAGCGCTGCACTCCTTTGTATTATGTATTGCTTTGAAGTTTTTGTGCTGAACTTTAGTGCTAGCTGCTTCATTTATTTAATTTATTTGTTCAACATATGATACACAATCATTTATCTTCACTAATTTCCTTTAGCGCTGCGTCAGCCTTAGGGCTTTTCTCTTTTCCATGTGTGTATGCATGTAAGCATGTGTGTAAGCATGTGTGTAAGCATGTGTCTGTATGTATGTGTGTATGTTACTTTTAATCCTGACCCCCCCCCCCCCCATTCCTGTACCATCAGAATGGCTTTTGTAGGGCTTGTTTGATAGCAGCAAGGACTGCTGCTCCTCTGAAAAGCAATCCATGCACAGATCGCTTTTCAGAGGCATTTGACAGGCGGTAAAGAGGCATTATGTTGCTTCCTCACCACCTGTTTTAGGCCCGTAAATGCAGCATCACTACACTGCAACTGTGCAATGCACACAGTTGCGGGGTAGTTGCAGTGCAGCCCTATTCACCCTCGGTAAACCTCCAGTTGCAGCCACAGCATGTGAACACCCTCAGCTGTTGCCTCTGGCAGCTAAAGGTGGAGAAGTTGGGGGTGGTAAAAACAGCTCAACCATGTGGTTTTACCGCCCCTATGACATGTGAACAAGTCCTTGGTTCACATCTGTGTAGCTGCATGTAGGGCAGTCCATTAATTTCCGTACCCACAAAATGCAGGGAAACAAGTCCCCAAACTTTTTTTTTTAAATTGCACTGCAGCAAAAGCACCCCATGTTTTCCAATCTGTGGGGGTACCATTAAGAATTAATGGTACCCCTAAAGAGCAGAGCATTTGTCTGTGAGCACGATTTTGCCCGTGTTCTGCGACACACCGTAATGTGACCCAAGCCTTGGACTGGGGTGCCTCAAGACTGAAAATACTTTTTAAGGGTGCCCCGACTAGAAAAAGGTTGAGAAACACTGGTCTGGGTGATGTACATTGATATGTAACCTCTGAGGGTGTAAAGAATTAACAATTTAAAGGGGCGTACCATCATCCAGGATATAGATATATAAAAAGATTGGTCCGAGCCAAAGAGCCAAGTGGCAATTACCTGCTTTTCCTCGCAATGGATGTTGGACCCCGGGATTCCTGTGGCCCTACCTGGCTCACAGTGTCACTGGTAGGCGTCACTACCCTGACGCCACCATGGGACCCTCTGTGGTCCCCCTCCCTTTGGGGTCCAGTACCATGGATTCCCCCTTGTGGAGGTCACATCTGGTTCGAGAAATCTCAACCCGGGCTTCCGTACCCGGGGCCCCCTACTTGTACTACAATTCCTTGTATTCAAGTAGGTCCATTCGCCCATACACGTGCCCCATGGTCGTTACACGGGACCCTCTGAGGTGGTGGTCGCCCTCCCCGCTTACTTTGTGTGTGGGGGGGTTTTTAGACTCTTCTGATGAAGTGGCACTTTAGCCATGAAACTAGTTAAGATGTCCTGATATGACCTTCAACCCACTATGCTTCTCCCCCCTCTGGGGATTATTATACTGGTGCCATGTATGGTCGTATACACACAAAGCTAGGAGAGATCTCCCCAGCAGATCCTCAGACAGCAAAAAATACTTAGAAGGGACCTTATCCTTCACTAGAAAAAAAAGAAAGTGTCTGGAGTTATATTTTAAGGACAAGGTCTTTGCCTTATTTCTAAAGTATATTTCACTAATGCTAATACGTTATTTATTTGTTTTGCAGTCACCATTATAGTTTCTGAACAGTCATTGTCACAGGATCTCCTCCTTTTAAGTAGGCAATTAAGATTACTGAAGGATCAACAAGGTTTTCTGACTGCATTTATTATGACTGTCCTAAAGGAGAAATTACATAGGCCATTTTACATAGCAGACCACTTGGTTTTGTCATTCAAGTTCCTTTGATGGGGCACTACTGTATGTAACATTAGAAAGATTTTAGTGGTCACAATATTTTGAGGGTACATTATAATACCTTTTCGGCGAAAAAAAATCAATGAGCGTTGGATTTTTTTTTTTTAGGCAATTGTAAATTTATTTAGGTTAAAATGGTGTTACACCCAAAACAAAAATGTTTTTTATTGCAGTTTACAATCCTTAAATATGGCTGCATTTGTTTTCTTTTATTTGGGCCTTTTTCCATTTTCAGAGGGTATTGTTAGATGCACTAGCAAATTTAGATCTAACTTAAAGCCGAACTCTAACCTTTTTAGGCAGTTACAACACCTTTTTTTTCCTTTTGAGATAAAGGTTTTACATAACTGATTAAAAGCTGACCAGGGTAAGCACCCCCGTCAATGTTAAATAGTTTGTCTTAATTAATTAACTACTACTTTGTTTAGACAGCTTGGTCTGTTAAAGGAAGTTGATAACAAAAAGAATTACTATCCTGAATCAACTGGTGGAAAAAAGTAAAACAAATGCAGCCATCACATCTAAGAACTGGTGAGATGCAATCTAATTCAGGGGCGGCAAACACAAGGCCCGCGGGCTGAATCCGGCCTGCCAGGCCTTGCCATGTGGCCCGCGCAGCAGCCCCCATCAACAGGGGGATCGCTCTCATGGACGTGATTAGTGGTGCAACGGATTGTCACCAATCCGTGATCCGAACGGGTCACCCCGTTTGGATCGGCACACCACACGATCCGCGGAGCGCTCCGCAGCCTCGGCCATAGGAAAGTCCCTGGCTTAGGCCTAGCTCCGGAGCGGCGGCCATCTTGGTACACCGGGCGGCGGCTGTCTCGTCAGGAAGTGACGTTTCGCCGCCGCCATCTTGCTCCACCCCAGTAGAGACAGTCGGCTTGCCTAGTAACCAGTGCACAGCGTGACACTCTGCACCACCTCAGCTCGCTGATTACAGACCCGGGACCACAACCGCAGACATGAGGAGAAAGTATCTGAGATCTGCACCTGCGGGTAGGAGAGACACCATCACCCGGGGAGTATGGCTGTCTGTACAGAGTGGAGGAGGGGGACACCTGTGACACCAGAGAGGAGGGGGACCCTTCCTCTCCTCTCTGGTGTCACTCTCCTCTCCTCTCTGGTGTCACTGGGGTCCCCATCCTCTCCTCTCTGGTGTCACTGGGGTCTCTCTCCTCTCTGGTGTCACTGGGGTCCCTCTTCTCTCTGCTGTCACTGGGGTCCCCCTCCTCTCCTCTCTGGTGTCACTGAGGAGAGGAGGGGGACCCCAGTGACACCAGAGAGGAGAGGAGGGTGACACCAGAGAGGAGAGAAGGGGGACCACAGTGACACCAGAGAGGAGAGGAGGGGGACCCCAGTGACACCAGAGGGGAGAGGAGGAGGGGACACCAGTGAAAATATATAAGTGACACCAGAGAGGAGGGGGGGGGACACCAGTGACACCAGAGAGGAGGAGGCAACGCACTCCTGAACCCTGCGCTCCCTACGCAGCGCACTCCTGAACCCTGCGCTCCTTATGCAGCGCAAGAAAACTGGAGTGCAGATACAACCGGCCCTTTGAGGGCAACCAAACTGCTGATGCAGCCCCCGATGAATTTGAGTTTGACACCCCTGATCTAATTCATTTATTACTGCTTGAATTTAAGGTCAGAGTTGTGTTCATAGCCACAAGAAAAGTTGTAGTTTTGGAGTGAAATCGTCCTTAAGTGCCCAGTCAGAACTTTAAATCTGCGGTCACATTAATTACATATTGGCATTCGGCAAGATAAATACCACTAAAATTATAAACATACAGCGGGAAGGGAAAAAACAACCAAGTATTTTGCATTACAAAAGTGCTCCTCTACTGCCATCTGGTGGCAACAACAAATATACATAAAAATAATTATTCCTTATTTTTTTTCAACGTTTTTCTTGAATAATAAAACGGTAATATTTTATAATCTGTTAAACTAAATATAATATTTTTTTTTTTAACAACTCTACAAAAGCAAAGTAAATGACTGATAAAAAATAATCCAACATTCTAAACAAGAATTTTCTTACCAAATGAAGAGAAGTTTTGATTTATTTTCCTTATTTACAGTATCTCACAAAAGTGAGTACACTTCTTACATTTTTGTAAATATTTTATTATATCTTTTCATGTGACAACACTGAAGAAATGACACTTTGCTACAATGTAAAGCAGTGAGTGTATAGCTTGTATAGCAGTGTAAAATTGCTGTCCCCTCAAAATAACTAAACACACAGCCATTAATGTCTAAACCGATGGAAACAAAAGTGAGTACACCCCTAAGGCCCCGTACACACGACCAAACATGTATGCTGAAACTGGTCCGCGGGCCAGTTTCAGCATACATGTTTGGTCGTGTGTAGGCGCGAGCGGGCCGAATTCCAGCAAACATTTGCCCGCCGGGCCTTTTCCCAGCGGGCAAATATTCGTGGACGTGTTTTAAAACCGTCCGCTGGAATCCTGCCCGCTCGGACATGTACGGTCGTCAGTACAGACCTACCGTACATGTCCAGGCGCCCGCCGTCCCTCGCATGCGTCGAATGACTTCGACGCATGCGTGGAAGCCTTTAAATGGCAGGCCCGCCCACGTCATCATCGCGGCGACGACGCGGACACGCCCCGCGTATTGTTTACGCGCGGACTTCTGTACGATGGTGTGTACAACCATCGTACAGAAGCCCTCTGGCAGGTATGTACGGTGAAAACGGTCCGACGGACCGCTTTCATCGTACATGTTTGCTCGTGAGTACCCGGCCTCAGTGGAAATGTTCAAATTGGGCCCAATTGGCCATGTGTTACAAGGTCTCAGGTGTGAATGGGGAGCAGGTGTGTTAAATTTGGTGTTATCACTCTCACTTTCTCATACTGGTCACTGGAAGTTCAACATGGCACTTCATGGCAAAGAACTTTCTGAGGACCTGAAAAAAAGAATTGTTGCTCTACATTAAGATGGCCTAGGCTATAAGAAGATTGCCAAGACCCTGAAACTGAGCTGCAGCACAGAGGCCAAGACCATACAGTGGTTAAACAGGACAGGTTCCACTCAGACTAGGCCAAAGAAGTTCACGTGCACGTGCTCAGCATCATATCCACAGGTTGTCTTTGGGAAATAGACATACGAGTGCTGCCAGCATTGTTGCAGAGGTTGAAGGGGTGGGCGGTCAGCCTGTCAAGTGCTCAGACCATACGTTGTACACTGCATTAAATTGGTCTGCATGGCTGTCGTCCCAGAAGGAAGCCTCTTCTAAAGATGATGTACAATAAGGCCTGCAAACAGTTTGCTGAAGACAAGCAGACTAAGGACATGGATTACTGGAGTCTGATGAGACCAAGATACACGTATTTGATTCAGATGGTGTCAAGCGTGTGTGGCAGCAACCAGGTGAGAAGTAAAAAGACAAGTGTGTCTGCTCACAGTCAAGCATGGTGGTGGGAGTGTCATGGTCAGCGGCTGCATGAGTGCTGCCGGCACTGGGGAGATACAGTTCATTGTGGGAACCAATGAATGTCAACATGTACTGTGACATACTGAAGCAGAGCATGATCCCCTCCCTTCAGAGACTGGGCCACAGGGCAGTATTCCAACATGATAACGACCCCAAACACGCCTCCAAGACAACCACTGCCTTGCTAAAGAAGCTAAGGGTAAAGGTGATGGACTGACCAAGCAAGTCAGGACACACAGTAACCAAGCAAGTAACTCCACACAGTAATGCAAGGCTTTCTCCCTGGTGTGGAGAAAGCCTCTTGAGGTGGAGGGGGCGAACAGGCAAGTCAGGACACTCTCTACTTTGCAGATAGAGAAAGGAACTGTGTGTTAGTGGGCGTCCTGACACTCCTGCTCACCCCCTCCCCCCTCAAGAGGCTTTATAGCACTGATCGCTGTATAAATGTAAATGGTCCCAAAATAGTGTCAAAAGTGTCTGATATGTCCGCCGCAATATCACAGGCCTGACAAAAAAAAAAAAATCGCAGATCGCCGCCATTACTAGTAAACCAAATAAAAAATAAAATACATAAATCTATCCCCTATTTTGTAGGCGCTATGGGCCAGATTCACAAAAGAGATACGACGGCGGTCGGCGTAGAATATGCAAATGACTAGTTACGGCGATTCACGAACGTACGCTTAACCCGTCGCTCTAACTTTACGTTGTTTCCGTCGAGATACGCCGCGTAAAACTAAGGCTGCCCTCTAGGTGGACTAGCCAATGTTAAGTATGGCCGTCGTTCCGGCGTCGAAATGTGAAAAATCACGTAGTTTGCGTAAGTTGTCCGTGAATGGCGCTGGACGCCATTTACGTTAATGTCGAAACCAATGACATCCTTGCAACGTCATTTAGCGCAATGCACGTCGGGGTAATTTGACGGGCGGAGCATGCGCAGTACGTTCGGCGCGGGAAGGCTCCTAATTTAAATGGTGCCCGCCCCATTTGAATTAGGCGGGCTTGCGCTGAGCGGATTTACGTTACACCGCCGCAAGTTTACAGGTAAGAGCTTTGTGAATCAGGCACTTACGCTGTAAACTTGCGGCGGTGTAACGTAAATGGGATACGTTACGCCGCTGCTGCGCAACGTAAATGTACCTGAATCTGGCCCTATAACATTTGTGCAAACCAATCAATATACGCTTATTGCGATTTTTTTTTAACAAAAATATGTAAAAGAATACTATCGGCCTAAACTGAGGAAAAAAAAAAAATTGGGATATTATTATAACAAAAAGTAAAAAATATTGTGCCAGATTCACAAAGGAGATACGACGGAGTATCTCAGATACTCCGTCGTATCTCTCAGAGTATCTATGCGACTGATTCATAGAATCAGTTACGCATAGATATCCATAAGATCCGACAGGTGTAATTGTTTTACACTGTCGGATCTTAGGATGCAGTACCGCGGTCGCCGCTGGGGGGAGTTCGCGTCCTAAACCAGCGTCGGGTATGCAAATTAGGAGTTACGGCGATCCACAACGTTTTTTCGCGTCCGCTACGTCGCTGCTAGTCTAGTTTCCCGTCGCAAAGTTAGTCGTCGTTTTGGGTGCCCTAACTTTACACAGCACACGTATGTGCTGTATAAAGTATGGCCGTCGTTCCCGCGTCGAAATTTGAAAATTCACATTGTTTGTGTAAGACGTCCGGGAATACGGAAGTACGCTACGCACGTCGCCGTTCGAAAAAATGACGTCACTTCGCGCAAAGCACGGTGGGAATTTCGAAACGGAGCATGCACAGTAGGTCCGGCGCGGGAGCGCGCCTAATTTAAATGGCACACGCCCATTTAAATTATGCGGGCTTACGCTGGAGGCCGCCAGCGTAGATCTTCATTGTAAGTGCTTTGTGAATCAGGCACTTGCGATGAAAACTTGCAGCGGTGTAACGTATCTACGATACGTTACGCCGCCGCACTTCTACGTGAATCTGGCCCATTGTGCTTTTTTTCCAACTTTTTTGTCTTTTTTTGTCTATAGGGCAAAAAATAAAATTCGCAGAGATGATCAAATAAGAAAGCTCTATTTGTGGGAAAAAAATTATAAAAATATAATTTGGGTACAGTGTTGTATGACCGCGCAATTGTCATTCAAAATGCGTCAGCGCTGAAAATTGGTCTGGGCAGGAAGGGGGTTTAAGTGCCCAGTAATAAAGTGGTTAAATGAAAAAAATAGACCAGTGGAAGTTCTGCATCCTTGTTATGTTTTGAATACAATGGAACATAACATGTTTTTTTTTTTCTATTTTGCTGTTGCCTTTAACACCTACAAGGCTGCATTCACAGCTGCATTTTGAATTGGTTATGCCTATAGACACATTTAGAAAAGGATAAAAAAAAAAAAAACAGGCTAGAAAAAAAAATAGCAGCCATACTAATGGTGTCCCTCAGCCCCTCCGTGCTGTATACATCTTCGACAGCATTAGACGGCATTCACACCTAGGGCATTTTAAACCATGGGCAGATTTGCAGAGATTCTGCCCGTGATTTCAAAATGCCCAGGTGTGAATGACAAATTGCACATTGCACATTTCAAATGCCATTTATTTAATGGCACCTAAAAACGTGGTGTGGTTCTGTTCTCGCTGCAATCGCAGAAAATCGCATCATTTGAAGCTTGTCGCCCAAAAAAAGTTGAGGAGCTTCTTTTGGGTGACACGCTTCACGCAATGCAGTTTGCATTTTTAGGTGCCATTCAAATGAATGGCGTCTGAAATGTGCGTTGTGTGATTTGTCGTTCACTCCTGGGCATTTTGAAATCGCGGACAGAATCATGGCAAATCTCCCCGCAATTTTCAAATGCCCAAGTGTGAATGCAGCCACAAGGCACAGAGGTACAGTATTCTGTATTCAATATGCCTTTGTGCAAGAGCATAGGTTTGGTCCCCTTATCTGAGAAAAATTAAATGCAGCATGCTCAGTGCACCGTGGAGAAAAATGGTCGTGGATTTCATTGTGCTAATTATTGGGTGTGGCTTAAAGAGATGAAGTACGGTACATAGAATCTGAGACAATTTACACAGTATGGAATGAGGCAGCGTGGAAGGCCCCATACACACCATAGAATCTATCCGCAGATAAATCCCATCAAATGGGTTTCTGCGGATAGATTCTATGGTGTGTACACTCCGTCGGATATCTATCCGCAGATAAATCTCCCCTGGGATGGATTTCCAGCAGATGGATATTTGCTGACATGCTCAACATATCCATCTGCTGGAATCCATTCCAACGGATGGATCCGCTCGTCTGTACAGACTTACCGGATCCATCCGTCCAAAGGGATTCCCCGCACGCGTCGTAATGATTTGACGCATGCGTGGAATTCCTTATATGACAGCGTCGCGCCCGTCGCCGCGTCATAATAGCGGCGACGGCGCGACACGTCATCGGCAGAGGATTTCAGCGGGGATTTCAATGCGATGGTGTGTACACGCCATCGCATAGAAATCCTCTGAAATCCTCGAGAGGATTTATCCGCGGATACGGTCCGCTGGACCGTATCTGCGGATAAATCCTCTCGTGTGTATGGGGCCGAAGAGGGAACATACAGTGCAGTGCACAGAACAAGATAGTGTTTGAAACGTACAACTTAATGTACATAGCAACGTTCGATAATGCACCTAGCAGGGCTCAAAATTTCCTGAGCTACTAGATAGGCCTTAAGGGTTACTCGCCACCAGTTGACCCAACCAATCCCTACCCTTCACCACCCCTAATTCCGCCCCTAAACACGCCCTCAAAAATTATCTCATGAAATAACACTTACATGTTTTATGCAGAATTAAGTTACAAACTTTATCAGTGCAGCCACACCTGTGCCCATCATTGTAGCCTCTGCTTACTGTGCCCACCATTACGGCCTCTGCTCACTGTGCCCACCATTGCGGCCTCTGTTAACTGTGCCCACCATTGCAGCCTTTGCTCCCTGTGCCCACCATTGCGGCCACTGCTCACTGTGCACACCATTGCGGCCTCTGCTTACTGTGCCCACCATTGCAGCCTTTACTCACTGTGCCCACCATTGCGGCCTTTACTCACTGCGCACAGAATTGCGGCCTCTGCTCACTGTGCCCACCATTGCGGCCTCTGCTCACTGTGCCCACCATTGTGGCCTCTGCTCACCATTGCAGCCTTTACTCACTGTGCCCACCATTGTAGCCTCTGCTTACTGTGCCCACCACTGCAGCCTCTGCTCACTGTGCTCACCATTGCGGCCTCTGCTCACTGTGCCCACCATTGCAGCCTTTACTCACTGTGCCCACCATTGCAGCATTTACTCACTGTGCCCACCATTGCAGCCTTTACTCACTGTGCCCACCACCGTAAATCTTTTACAACTTTTAATAAAGTCTTTATATTTTAAGAACCATTTCACCCCATTGAGAAAGGAACGCAGCAGGAGAGCTGCAGAGAAAGGAATAAGTCCATGATCTGGTTATCCCTATAGGCAATTACTATTGCTTGCTCTGGTGAGTGTGCATTTTGCAAATAGGTGGTGGTGACACAACGGGTGGAAGAGTCACTTAACATATGGAATCTGCAATAGTTTTAGAGCAATGGACTTTTATGCACTTTCACATATCTGAATTTATGTATTTTATTTGATTTCATTTCACTTATTGAAGCTACGGGTTAGAGCACTTGCTTTGTTGTTTTTTGGTATCACTGGTATTTACACTATATGGTGATTTGATTTGATTTGTAAGCCCACATATGTATAAGAGATACCTGTATATGACCTATAGCATTGATTTTTTTTTCTTTTAAGCATGGAAAAAAGCATCAATAATGCCGGTGAAATTCTCATGAAAGTGTTATTTTTCTCAAGGAAAGTGCTTAAAGGGTAACTCCACTTTTGTTGAGAAAAAAAATTCCCCTCTGGGTGATCTATGTATATTCCAAGGATTTTAACAAACATGTTGCAGATTCCTACGTTTTGTAATTCTGAAGAAATCCCTGTGTTTGTCTGTGTCCATGTGGTAAGTGAATCTAATAGGAGTGGTTTCATAATTATCAATCAGCTGCTGCACCTGCAGGGCTCTAATGAACTTGCTGGGCCGGCATCCCTTTAGATGTAATTTCCTATTGGCAGTATCGCAGCGCCGGAGCGGCGATATCCGGAAGTAACCTTCCAGAGAGATGTCTGCGGCCAGAAGGGGGGAGACAAGGATGGCTTTGATCTAAGGTAAGTAATTCATAATGAGCTAGTATGCTAGTCATACTAGCTCATTATGCCTTTGTCTTGCAGGTTTTTATTTTATTTATTTTTTTAATTCTGGGTTTACAACCGCTTTTTTGGTAGATTTTGAAATTAGATTGTAACCAGAGTATCTTTTACCATGAATTTAAATGACTCCATAGTAACAAATTGAGAATAAGACACGGAAAATATGCGGGAAGGAACAAACAACTGCAAACAAAAAAGTTACAAAGTGATAAGTGATGGCCAACACTTTTTTCTATACCATGTAGTACATTCACAGAGCCTGTAGATGTCTCTGCTACTATATTTATTGATGTCTTAGCTGGTAACTGCTAGCAGACAGACTGAAGAGGTCCCAGCAAGAATTCAGCATTGAGCAGTTTTCCTTGCACACCTTAAAGCATTGTTTATCTCCAGTCTGGGAGTGTTGAATACACATTTAAATGTGAATGTCCACTGTAGAATTACTGTGGAACTTGAGCCAAAATCCTTTTTGAGGTCTGACTGGGGCTATAATGTATTACAACCTCTGAATGCTGTATCTATGACTTTCCCTCACTTCCTATTAGACTGAAGAGAAATGGCTCAAAAACATAAGCAGACCATGATAAAACCATTTGCCAGTGACGGTGCTCATTAGGACAAGAATTAAAATAGAATGTTACCAACAAATTTTTCTGTGTGCTCCCAAAAATATTTCCAGAAGTCTCTTGCTCCCTTCACTGAATTTTGCATTCATTGAAATAAATAGATCTGGTATCCATATTGGGACCCATGGGTACCCTGTATATTAACCGTGCCACATCCTAAAATCAATGTATTCGAGACTAGAAAAATCATTGACTTTATAGGCACATAGTGTATGTATAAAATTAACACATTTTATTGATCTGCATTAAAATATTAGTATACAATGTAACAATTAACCACTTAAGACCCGGACCAAAATGCAGGTAAAGGACCAGGCCCCTTTTTGCGATTCGGCACTGCGTTGCTTTAACTGACAATTGCGCGGTCGTGCGACGTGGCTCCCAAACAAAATTGCCGTCCTTTCTCCACCACAAATAGAGCTTTCATTTGGTGGTATTTGATCACCTCTGCAGTTTTTATTTTTTGCGCTATAAACAAAAATAGAGCGACAATTTTGAAAAAAAATGCAATATTTTTTACTTTTTGCTATAATAAATATCTCCCAAAAATATATAAAAAAACATTTTTTTCCTCAGTTTAGGCCGATACGTATTCTTCTACCTATTTTTCGCATTTATCGATTGGTTTACGCAAAATTTATAGCGTTTACAAAATAGGGGATAGTTTTATTGCATTTTTATTATTTTTTTATTTATTTTTACTACTAATGGCGGCGATCAGCGATTTTTTTCGTGACTGCGACATTATGGCGGACACATCGGACAATTTTGACACATTTTTGGGACCATTGTCATTCTCACAGCAAAAAATGCTATAAAAATGCATTGTTTACTGTGAAAATGAAAATTGCAGTTTGGGAGTTAATAACAAGGGGGCGCTGAAGGGGTTAAGTGTGACCTCATCTGTGTTTCTAACTGTAGGGGGGTGTGGCTGTAGGTGTGACGTCATTGATTGTGTGTCCCTATATTAGGGAACACACGATCGATGACGCCGCCACAGTGAAGAACGGGGAAGCTGTGTTTACACACAACTCTCCCCGTTCTTCAGCTCCGGGGACCGATCGCGGGACTCCGGCAGCGATCGGGTCTGCGGGTCCCACGGCCCCGGAGCTTTGGACCAGGTCGCGGGCGCGCGCCCACGGGTAGGCATTAACCAATCACGTACCGGTACGTGATTGTGCCCAGCCGTGCCATTCTGCCGACGTATATCGGCGTTGGCCAGTCCTTAACCACTAAGCCCCGGACCAAAATGCTGCCTAAAGACCCAAGGGGTTTTTACAGTTCGGGACTGCGTCGCTTTAACAGACAATTGCGCGGTCGTGCGACGTGGCTCCCAAACAAAATTGGCGTCTTTTTTTCCCCACAAATAGAGCTTTCTTTTGGTGGTATTTGATCACCTCTGCGGTTTTTATTTTTTGCGCTATAAACAAAAATAGAGCGACAATTTTGAAAAAAATGCAATATTTTTTACTTTTTGCTATAATAAATATCCCCCAAAAACATATATAACATTTTTTTTTCCTCAGTTTAGGCCGATACGTATTCTTCTACCTATTTTTGGTAAAAAAAAATCGCAATAATCGTTTATCGGTTGGTTTGCGCAAAATTTATAGTGTTTACAAAATAGGGGATAGTTTTTTTTTTTTTACTACTAATGGCGGCGATCAGCTATTTTTTTCGTGACTGCGACATTATGGCGGACACTTCGGACAATTTTGACACATTTTTGGGACAATTGTCATTTTCACAGCAAAAAATGCATTTAAATTGCATTGTTTATTGTGAAAATGACAGTTTGCAGTTTGGGAGTTAACCACAGGGGGCGCTGTAGGAGTTAGGGTTCACCTAGTGTGTGTTTACTAGTGTAGGGGCGTGTGGCTGTAGGAATAACGTCATTGATCGTGTCTTCCCTATAAAGGGAATGACGCGATCGATGCGCCGACACAGTGAAGCACGGGGAAGCCGTGTTTACACACGGCTCTCCCCGTTCTTCAGTTTCGGGGAGCGATCGCGACGGAGCGGCTATAAACGAATAGCCGCGCCGTCGTCCCGGATCGCTCCTGAAGCCACGGGGACCGCCGCATGTACAGGGGGGGGGGGGGGTCCCGGTCGGACCCCCCATCCACGTCAAGCAGGGCACGTATATATACGTACATGTGCCTGCCTGTGCCATTCTGCTGACGTATATGTACATGAGGCGGTCCTTAAGTGGTTAAGTAAAAGGATTTTTCTGTTTAAAGTCATAAGTCGCGGGCAAATTGTAAATCCCTTCTAGAGAACAGTATAGCATATATGAAACCGGGTGCATGGTAAGGTATACACCAAAATATTTCACATATTCCCTCAATGAGCGAGTAAGAGCGATAACACCAAATTTAACACGCCTGCTCTCCATTCACACCTGAGACTTTGTAACACATGACACCGGGGAGGGAAATTAGCTAATTGTGCCCAATTTGGACATTTTCACTTAGGGGTGTACTGACTTTTGTTGCCAGTGGTTTAGATATTAATGGCTGTGTGTTGAGTTATTTTGAGGGGACAGCAAATTGACACTGTTCTTCTGTCTGTAACTCCACACAGTAATGCAAGGCTTTCTCCCTGGTGTGGAGTGTCGTGCTCGCCCCCTCCCTTGGACTACTGTAGAGTTAGGACACCCACTAACACACAGCTCCTTTCTCTATCTGCAACGTAGTGAGCGTCCTGACTTTCCTGCTCGCCCCCTCAAGGGAGGGGGAGAGCATGACACTCCACACCAGGGAGAAAGCCTTGCATTATTGTGTGGAGTTACAGGCAGAAGAACAGGAAGTGAGAATTTCTCAGAAGAAATAAGGACATTTAAAAGCAAAATGGAAGAATGAGGTAAGTGAAGGAGGACTGCACTAAGGTAAAGGAAGCCATTTAGGGAAAAAAATTGTACCTTTACAACCTCTATAACCACTTAAAGACCCGCCTATTGTAAATGTACGTCCTCTTTTTAAACATGGATATCTCAGTAACGGCAGCAGCTGCTGCCACAACTGAGATATCCATGTTTTCAGCGGGCGGCCGTGTAAACGTTAACGGCGGTCTCCGCGGCGGATTCGCCGCGAGATCGCCGTTATCGGTGGCGGGAGAGGGCCCCGCCGCTTTTCCGCGCCCTCCGCCGCTTACCGGAGCCGTCGGTAGCGGCGGAGGAGATCCGATGCTGCCGCCTGGTGTGTGAGGACTTGAGTGAGGGCAAGATGGCCCCCACCCGTCCTCATAGCTCTGCTGGGCGGAAGTGACGTCAAAACGTCAGTCCCGCCCAGCCTCTTAAAGAGACAATTTTTTTTTGTCATTTTTTTAAATGACAAATTTTCCTTTTTTTTTGCATTTAAGCCTAAATATGAGATCTGAGGTCTTTTTGACCCCAGATCTCATATTTAAGAGGACCTGTCATGCTTTTTTCTATTACAAGGGATGTTTACATTCCTTGTAATAGGAATAAAAGTGATCATTTTTTTTTTTTTATATTTTAGTGTAAAAAATAATAAAATCAATAAAATTAAATAAGAAAACAAAAAAAAAAAATTTTTAAAGCGCCCCGTCCTGACGAGCTTGCGCGCAGAAGCGAACGCATACGCGAGTAGCGCCGCCATATGAAAACGGTGTTCAAATCACACAAGTGAGGTATCGCCGCGATCGTTAGAGTGAGAGCAATAATTATAGCCCTAGAGCTACTCTGTAGCTCAAAAAATGCAACTTATAGAATTTTTTAAACGTCGCCTATCTAGATTTTTAAGGGTAAAAGTTTGACGCCATGCCACGAGCGGGCGCAATTTTAAAGCGTGACATGTTGGGTATCATTTTACTCGGCGTAACATTATCTTTCACAATATATAAAAAAATTGGGCCAAATTTATTGTTGTCTTATTTTTTAATTCAAAAAAGTGAATTTTTTCCAAAAAAAGTGCGCTTGTAAGACTGCTGCGCAAATACGGTGTGACAAAAAGTATTGCGATGACCGCCATTTTATTCTCTAGGGTGTTAGAAAAAAAATATATATAATGTTTGGGGGTTTTAAGTAATTTTCTAGCAGAAAAAAAACTGTTTTAGTCTTGCAAACACCAAATCTGAAAAACACCTAAGGTCTTTAAGTGGTAAAGGGGACAGTAAGAAACACAAATGTGTGAGCAGTGGTTTGTAATGGGACTTTAAATCACATTTCTCTCTTCTCTTAAATCTGGACTGGCAAAGATTTCACTATGATTTTATGGGGTTTGTTGAGGTCAGTTTAGACAATGGAAACATGATTAACTAACATTTACTTCATGCCGCCTTCTTCTCGTACATATATTATTTGCTCAGACAGGAACCAAAAAGTACTGAAAATACCACAATTGTATGCCACATCCTTGTACAAATACTAAAACAAATGCTGAGATGTGGGTGTTACAGAATACAACCTACAAATACTATTGAATGATGTGCTCTGCTTAGCTGTTCTGAATAGTTGAAGAGGAAGAATCTAATTTGGAGGAAATCCTTTGATTTCATGCAAAGCGTCTAGAAGAGAAACAATGCGTCTATAATAAAATGAGAAAGCAGCTGTGCTTAAGAAATAACATTTATTATTCAAATCATTTTAAGATTTGTTTTATACATAAACTATTGCCCCTCCTCCCCTTCTGCAACATAAAGCTTTGATTGTGACAGTTTTAAGACATTGCTGGCTGCAGGGCCGTCTTGATAGCATCATGGGCCCCTTGGCAAAATAATGCTTTGGGGCCCCTACAATGATGATAGTAGGAGGCAGACTGCCTCCCCTGTGTATCTATAACTCTCAGTGCCATCATGGGGCCCCCAATTCCGGGGCAGCATGTGCTCAAGGACCAGCTGCTTTGGGGAAAGTGCAGGGGGCCCCCATGCAACTGGGGCCCCTGGGCAGTGCCCAGGTGTGCCCTCTCATTAAGACAGCCCTGGCTGGCTGGCATAGAATAGTATGTGTCCCTTATAACCTTCCTAAGTGATATATTAGAGCCGGTTTTCCTGTGAGCCAAGGATGATTGTGTGGAATTCACTAAGGGCATCTTCCCTGTGTTGAATGAAGCTTTAAATCAGCCATTGTCAACCATCAGTTCTGTGGAACCCCTTAGGTTACCTTCTGGAGTTGCTGAGGGTTCCTTGAGCAAAAAAAACCTCCTAGTCATCGCCCCACTCCCAATCTGCCACACTACTTACCCCATTCAGGTCATGGGTGACTTCCCCACTGCTTCTTCTCCTTGGCGACTTCCCCACTGCTTCTCCTCCTTGGCGGCTTCCCCACTGCTTCTCCTCCTTGGCAGCTTCTTCTCCTTGGCGGCTTCCCCTCCTTGGTGGGTGCACAACTGCTTCTCCTCCTTGGCGACTTCCCCACTGCTTCTCCTCCTTGGCGGCTTCCCCACTGCTTCTCCTCCTTGGCGGCTTCCCCTCCTTGGCGGTTGCACAACTGCTTCTCCTCCTTGGCGACTTCCCCACTGCTTCTCCTCCTTGGCGGATTCCCCACTGCTTCTTCTCCTCCTTTAACGGCTTCCCCACTGCTTCTCCTCCTTGGCGGCTTCCCCACTGCTTCTCCTCCTTGGCGGCTTCCCCACTGCTTCTTCTCCTTGGCGGGTTCCCCACTGCTTCTCCTCCTTGTGGCTTCCCCACTGCTTCTCTTCCTTGGTGGCTTCTCCACTGCTTCTCCTCCTCAGCAGCTTCCTGGGTGGCTGTCAGGAAGGGCATGCCAGTGCCCAAAAAGGTCGACCAGTAACTTCTGTTCCTGCGGGCACGCCATTGGCGTGCATGCACACGCGCCATGCACCTCCTGAACGTTTTGGCGCCAAACAGGCTATTTAAACTAGCCATTTCCTGGACTCAGGTGCTGTCCGTTCTATAACGTTTAGCTTACCTGATCTTGTTAACCTGTTATCCTGAATCCTGTTCCGTTTACCTGACCCGGCTTGTCTCTGACGCTCCTGCTCTCTGCCTGCACCCGACGCGGCTTGTTTGACCCTGCTCCCGCCTGCCGCTCCTGCTACCTCACTTCCAGCCAAATACCGACCCGGCCTGCACCTTGACTTCGCTCCTGCCTCCGATTTGGTTCCCGACGTGCCCGATAGTGTATGACCCGGCTTGCCTACTACTGCTACCTGCTGACAGCTGCTCCTGGGCCTCTCCTGCACCAGTGTCCTCCTGCGATCCCTTCAGCGACTCTAGCCCAGCAACTCACCAGTGATTCTGCCAGGCACTCGTGCGACTTTGCACTCTTGAGCCTCCTGTCTGCTCTATCAGGGGCTCGGAGTCAGAGTTGTAAGGGAGGCCGTCCTCCGCACATCAGAGGAAAAGCAAGAAAACATTAGCGAATATTAATTTCCTTATGTCACACAAGTGGGTGGGTTCGGGGCGCAGAGCACCCATTTTGAAGCCAATTAGCTTCTTAATTATTACCATACAGGTCATAGAGAGATGGGAACTACACTGTTCACTATGAAGGAGCTAGTTCCCATCCCGCTAAATGACCTTTCTTCATTATTACTATACAGGTCATATAGAGGGATGGGAACATGAGGGAGCTAGTTCCCATCCCGCTAAATGACCTTTCTTCATTATTACCATACAGGTCATATAGAGGGATGGGAACTAGACGGTTCACTATGAGGGAACTAGTTCCCATTCCGCTAAATGACCTTTCTTCATTATTACCATACAGGTCATATAGAGGGATGGGAACTAGACTGTTCACTATAAAGGAGGTAGTTCCCATCCTGCTAAATGACCTTTCTTCATTATTACCATACAGCTCATATAGAGGGAAGGGAACTAGACAGTTCACTATGAGGGATCTAGTTCTTTTTTGATATATATGTACCTTTAAGTATTTGGATTATTAGTATACGGGAATGTTAAGAACAGACTTAGTGGTACTAACTTCACAATCCCTCATTATGGTTCTTCCACTCCAAAATACAAAGCCATGGTCTCCAGTAACTTACAACATTTTTTTTTTTTTTTTTTTAAGGATTTTTATGCATTATTTAGAATATAAATGATATATCTAGATCAGTGGTCTCAAAGTACCGGCCCGCGGACCGGTTTTAAATGGCCCGCGGGTGCCGCGGAAGTGTAGATCGAGGTGCATGAAGAGTAGCGCAGGAAGTGTCTGTCATAAGTTCACTTGTCTCTCATGTCACACTGCTACTCCCCGGCGGCCCCTCCTCTCTTCTCGTCCATCCCCATTTGCTTGTGACATTATCTGAGATGGACGAGAAGAGAGGGGGGGGGGCTGTCGGGGAGTAGCAGCGTGACATGAGAGACAAGTGAACAGACGCTTCCTGCGCTACTCTGCCTTTGAAGAAAACGACAAGTAAATGCTGACATGTGCCCTGATGTGCTCTCATGTGCCCTAATGTGCTCTCATGTGCCCTGATGTGTCCTCATGTGCCCTGATGTGCTCCCATGTGCCCTGATTGTGCCCGCCCTGATGTGCTCTCATGTGCCCGGATGTGCTCTCATGTGCCCTGATGTGATGTGCCCTGTGCTGATGTGCTGTGCCCCATGTGCCCTGATGTGCTCTCATGTGCCCCATGTTCCCTGATTGTGCCCTGGTGTGCTTGTATGTGCCCTGATATGCCCCATGTGCTCTGATTGTGCCCTGATGTGGCCCATGTACCCTGATGTGCCATGGGGCACATCAAGGCACAACCAGGGAACATGGGGCACATCAGGGCACATCAGGGTACAGGACATGGCACAGCGCATCAGGACAGGGCACATGGCACATCAGGGTACAGGGCACATGAAACGGCACATCAGGGTACAAAGCCCAGCACATCAGGGCACGTGGCACATCAGGGTACAGGGCACATGAAACAGCACATCAGGGTACAAAGCCCAGCACATCAGGGTACATGGGGTGCCATGTGCCCTGTCCTGATGTGCTGTGCCCTGATGTGCCATGTCCTGATATGCCCTGCCCTGATGTGCCGTGCACCCTGATGTGGCCTGTTGTGCTGTACCCCTACGTGCTGTGCTCTGATGTGCCCTGTACCCTGATGTGCTGGGCTTTGTACCCTGATGTGCACTGTGCACTCATGTGTGCTGTGCCCCGTGCCCTGATGTGCTGTACCCTGATGGTGAGTGGTCAGTGTGTAGTGGTCAGTGTGCAGTGTAGTGGTCAGGGTTAATAATGTGTTCGTTGACACCAGTACTGTTGTTTTTGAAGTTTGAAAGTTTGCATGCGGCCCCCCATGGGATATGGAAACTTGTCTTGTGGCCCTCAGGTAATTTGAGTTTGAGACCCCTGATCTAGATCTTTTTAAAGTGGCAACTAAAAATAATTGTATATATTATCACAGAATTTAAGCTTTTTTTCTGTTTCCCTTTATCATGGGCTCCTGATTTAATTTTTAAATCATTTTCCCTCCCCATCTATTAGACAAGCTGGGGTTTTATAAGTATTTTTTATCTGCCAAGTTCAAGCTCTAAGCCAGGTGTTCTATAATATATTGGGAACAGGAGATTTGTGTTTATTTTCATACATTATCACATGGGCAGTCTAGTTTTTTCACTACGATGTTAAGGGTTGTGCAAATAGTGGGGACATGTAGATCCTCTTATGATATCATCCATTCATAAGGTCAAACACGAGGCACCTTAACGTACACAAAATCAAATAGAAAAAAAATACATTTTGTTTATTATCTATTATCATAATGAAAAACACAAATAAGTGTATTCAACTTTATTACTGTAAATAATTTCTTTATTCAGTATAAACAATCCTGCATAGTATACAACTCTGGTGAACTCTATGCCCAAGGATTAAGAAGTTCTGGAAAATAATGGTGGCCACACAAAATATTGACACTTTGGCCCAGATTCTCGTAGAATCGCGCAAAACTGTGCAGGCGTAACGTATCTCATTTATGTTACGCCGCTGCAAGTTTTACAGGCAAGTGCTTTATTCACAAAGCACTTGCGTGTAAAGTTGTGGTGGCGTAGCGTAAATCACCCAGCGCAAGCCCGCCTAATTCAAATTAGGCGGGTAGGGATCGTGTAGTATTTAAATTAAGCGCGTTCCCGCGCCAAATGTACTGCGCATGCGCCGTCTGTAAAATATCCCAGGGTGCATTGCTCCAAATGACGTCGCAAGGACGTCATTGGTTTCAACGTGAACAAATAAATGGCGTCCAGCCCCATTCACGGACGACTTACGCAAACAACCTAAATTTTTTTATTTCAACGCGGGAACAACGGCCATACTTAACATTGGTTGCCCCTCATATAGCAGGGGCAACTTTACACTGTTATACGAGCTGTACACTCACTAGAGATAGGGTAAAGGTGAAGGAGGGAGCAAAGAGAGAGGGTAGGAGGTGGAGAGAGGAAGGAAGGGAGAAACGAGAGGAGGGTAGGAAGGAAGGGAGAAGAGGGAGAGAGGGTAGGAGGTGGAGAGAGGGTAGGAGGTGGAGAGAGGGTAGGAGGTGGAGAGAGGGTAGGAGGTGGAGAGAGGGTAGGAGGTGGAGAGAGGGTAGGAGGTGGAGAGAGGGTAGGAGGTGGAGAGAGGGTAGGAGGTGGAGAGGGGGTAGGAGGTGGAGAGGGGGTAGGAGGTGGAGAGGGGGTAGGAGGTGGAGAGGGGGTAGGAGGTGGAGAGGGGGTAGGAGGTGGAGAGGGGGTAGGAGGTGGAGAGGGGGTAGGAGGTGGAGAGGGGGTAGGAGGTGGAGAGGGGGTAGGAGGTGGAGAGGGGGTAGGAGGTGGAGAGGGAGAGGGAGGTGGAGAGGGAAAGGAAGGAAGAAAAGAGAGGAGGGTAGGAAGGAAGGGAGAAAAGAGAGGAGGGTAGGAGGTGGAGGAAGGAAGGGAGAAAAGAGAGGAGGGTAGGAGGTGGAGGAAGGAAGGGAGAAAAGAGAGGAGGGTAGGAGGTGGAGGAAGGAAGGGAGAAAAGAGAGGAGGGTAGGAGGTGGAGGAGGGAAGGGAGAAAAGAGAGAGGGTAGGAGGGAGGGAGAGAGGGTAGGAGGGTGGGAGAAAAGAAGAAAGGAAGAGGGTAGGAAGACAAGGAAGAGGGTAGGAAGACAAGGAAGAGGGTAGGAAGACAAGGAAGAGGGTAGGAAGACAAGGAAGAGGGTAGGAAGAAAGGAAGGGGGTAGGAAGAAAGAAACAAAGAAAGAAAAGAGAGAGGGTAGGAGGTGGAGGAAAGAAGGGAGAAAAGAGAGAGGGTAGGAGGTGAAGGAAGGAAGGGAGAAAAGAGAGAGGGTAGGAGGTGAAGGAAGGAAGGGAGAAAAGAGAGAGGGTAGGAGGTGAAGGAAGGGAGGGAGAAAAGAGAGAGGGTAGGGGGTGGAGGAAAGAGGGAGGGAGGTGGGAAGGGAGAAAAGGGAGAGGGTAGGAGGTGGAGGAAGGAAGGAAGGGAGAAAAGAGAGAGGGTAGGAGGTGGAGGAAGGAAGGGAGAAAAGAGAGAGGGTAGAAGGTGGAGGAAGGAAGGGAGAAAAGAGAGAGGGTAGGAGGTGGAGGAAAGAAGGGAGAAAAGAGAGAGGGTAGGAGGTGGAGGAAAGAAGGGAGAAAAGAGAGAGGGTAGGAGGTGGAGGAAAGAAGGGAGAAAAGAGAGGGTAGGAGGTGGAGGAAAGAATGTAGAAAAGAGAGAGGGTAGGGGGTGGAGAAAAGAGGGAGGTGGGAAGGGAGAAAAGGGAGAGGGTAGGAGGGAGGAAGGAAGGGAGAAAAGAGAGAGGGTAGGAGGGAGGAAGGAAGGGAGAAAAGAGAGAGGGTAGGAGGTGGAGGAAAGAATGTAGAAAAGAGAGAGGGTAGGGGGTGGAGAAAAGAGGGAGGTGGGAAGGGAGAAAAGGGAGAGGGTAGGAGGGAGGAAGGAAGGGAGAAAAGAGAGAGGGTAGGAGGGAGGAAGGAAGGGAGAAAAGAGAGATGGTAGGAGGTGGAGGAAAGAATGTAGAAAAGAGAGAGGGTAGGGGGTGGAGAACAGAGGGAGGTGGGAAGGGAGAAAAGAGGGAGGTGGGAAGGGAGAAAAGAGGGAGGTGGGAAGGGAGAAAAGAGGGAGGGTAGGAGGTGGAGGAAAGAATGTAGAAAAGAGAGAGGGTAGGGGGTGGAGAACAGAGGGAGGTGGGAAGGGAGAAAAGAGGGAGGTGGGAAGGGAGAAAAGAGGGAGGGTAGGAGGTGGAGGAAAGAAGGGAGAAAAGAGAGAGGGTAGGAGGTGGAGGAAAGAAGGGAGAAAAGAGAGAGGGTAGGAGGTGGAGGAAAGAAGGGAGAAAAGAGAGAGGGTAGGAGGTGGAGGAAAGAAGGGAGAAAAGAGAGAGGGTAGGAGGTGGAGGAAAGAAGGGAGAAAAGAGAGAGGGTAGGAGGTGGAGGAAAGAAGGGAGAAAAGAGAGAGGGTAGGAGGTGGAGGAAAGAAGGGAGAAAAGAGAGAGGGTAGGAGGTGGAGGAAAGAAGGGAGAAAAGAGAGAGGGTAGGAGGTGGAGGAAAGAAGGGAGAAAAGAGAGAGGGTAGGAGGTGGAGGAAAGAAGGGAGAAAAGAGAGAGGGTAGGAGGTGGAGGAAAGAAGGGAGAAAAGAGAGAGGGTAGGAGGTGGAGGAAAGAAGGGAGAAAAGAGAGAGGGTAGGAGGTGGAGGAAAGAAGGGAGAAAAGAGAGAGGGTAGGAGGTGGAGGAAAGAAGGGAGAAAAGAGAGGGTAGGAGGTGGAGGAAAGAATGGAGAAAAGAGAGGGTAGGAGGTGGAGGAAAGAATGGAGAAAAGAGAGAGGGAGAAAAGAGAGAGGGTAGGGATGAAGGAGGGAGAAAAGAGAGAGGGTAGGGATGAAGGAGGGAGAAAAGAGAGAGGGTAGGGATGAAGGAGGGAGAAAAGAGAAGGTGGAGGAGGGAGGGAGAAAAGAGATCGGGTAGGGGTAGGGGAGGGAGGGGAAGAAAAGAGATAATGTAGAGGTGGAAGGGGGAAGAAATTCGGTGGATGGTGGGGGTGTATATAGGGGGTGATGTGTCAGGAGTGTGGGAAAGAGGGAGATGAAGTGGGAAGAGGAAGACACTCCCCATAGGAGCAGCATGAATGATTATGCCCAGAGCTGAGTGGGGCTGGAGATGGGGGGTAAATTCACAGGGAAGGGATATTTGCGGACGGTTTTAATGAAGCCTTTGGTCAGTCTGTATGGGAATCAAATGAGACCCATCAAAGATTAAAAGATAAAGTTTGTTAAAGAGCGCCCCACTCAGCTCTAATCATTCATGCTGCTCCTAAGGCGTCTTCCTCTCCCCCCTTTCACCTGCCTCTTTCCCACACACCTCACCCCCTATACACACCCCCACCATCCACATCAGATGATGATAAAAAAAAAAAAAAAAAAAGGCTAAAAGATGTACAGTCCTCTTGTAGGTAAATTGGTGACTTCAAACCAGAGCAAACCAAGGAAAAGTGAGATCCAAGGAAAAGGAAATCCGAGAAAGAAAAAGAGAGAGGGTATACACAGAGAGAGAGAGGGAGACAGAGAGAGAGAGAGGGTATACGCAGAGAGAGAGAGAGAGAGAGGGTATACGCAGAGAGAGAGAGGGTATACGCAGAGAGAGAGAGGGTATACGCAGAGAGAGAGAGGGTATACGCAGAGAGAGAGAGAGGGTATACGCAGAGAGAGAGAGAGGGTATACGCAGAGAGAGAGAGGGTATACGCAGAGAGAGAGAGGGTATACGCAGAGAGAGGGTATACGCAGAGAGAGGGTATACGCAGAGAGAGAGAGAGGGTATACGCAGAGAGAGAGAGAGGGTATACGCAGAGAGAGAGAGAGGGTATACGCAGAGAGAGAGAGAGAGAGGGTATACGCAGAGAGAGAGAGAGGGTATACGCAGAGAGAGAGAGGGTATACGCAGAGAGAGAGAGGGTATACGCAGAGAGAGAGAGAGGGTATACGCAGAGAGAGAGAGAGAGAGGGTATACGCAGAGAGAGAGAGAGAGAGGGTATACGCAGAGAGAGAGAGAGAGGGTATACGTAGAGAGAGAGAGAGGGTATACGCAGAGAGAGAGAGAGGGTATACGCAGAGAGAGAGAGAGAGAGAGAGGGTATACGCAGAGAGAGAGGGTATACGCAGAGAGAGAGAGAGAGGGTATACGCAGAGAGAGAGGGTATACGCAGAGAGAGAGAGGGTATACGCAGAGAGAGAGAATACGCAGAGAGAGAGAGAATACGCAGAGAGAGAGGGTATACGCAGAGAGAGGGTATACGCAGAGAGAGAGAGAGAGGGTATACGCAGAGAGAGAGAGAGGGTATACGCAGAGAGAGAGAGAGGGTATACGCAGAGAGAGAGAGGGTATACGCAGAGAGAGAGAGAGAGAGAGAGGGTATACGCAGAGAGAGAGAGGGTATACGCAGAGAGAGAGAGAGGGTATACGCAGAGAGAGAGAGAGAGGGTATACGCAGAGAGAGAGAGAGGGTATACGCAGAGAGAGAGAGGGTATACGCAGAGAGAGAGAGAGGGTATACGCAGAGAGAGAGAGGGTATACGCAGAGAGAGAGAGAGGGTATACGCAGAGAGAGAGAGAGAGAGAGAGAGGGTATACGCAGAGAGAGAGAGGGTATACGCAGAGAGAGAGAGAGAGGGTATACGCAGAGAGAGAGAGGGTATACGCAGAGAGAGAGAGGGTATACGCAGAGAGAGAGAGGGTATACGCAGAGAGAGAGAGAGAATACGCAGAGAGAGAGAGAGAATACGCAGAGAGAGAGAGAGAATACGCAGAGAGAGGGTATACGCAGAGAGAGAGAGGGTATACGCAGAGAGAGAGAGAGGGTATACGCAGAGAGAGAGAGAGGGTATACGCAGAGAGAGAGAGGGTATACGCAGAGAGAGAGAGAGAGAGGGTATACGCAGAGAGAGAGAGGGTATACGCAGAGAGAGAGAGAGAGAGGGTATACGCAGAGAGAGAGAGAGGGTATACGCAGAGAGAGAGGGTATACGCAGAGAGAGAGAGAGGGTATACGCAGAGAGAGAGAGAGAGGGTATACGCAGAGAGAGAGAGAGGGTATACGCAGAGAGAGAGAGAGAGAGAGAGAGAGAGAGAGAGAGAGAGAGAGAGGGTATACGCAGAGAGAGAGAGAGAGAGAGAGAGGGTATACGCAGAGAGAGAGAGAGGGTATACGCAGAGAGAGAGAGAGAGGGTATACGCAGAGAGAGAGAGAGGGTATACGCAGAGAGAGAGAGAGGGTATACGCAGAGAGAGAGAGGGTATACAGAGAGAGAGGGTATACGGAGAGAGAGAGGGTATACGGAGAGAGAGAGGGTATACGGAGAGAGAGCGAGGTATACAGAGAGAGAGAGGGGAGAGAGAGGGTACACACTCACACACACAGAGAGAGAGAGGTATACAGGGAGAGAGAGGGGTATACAGACAGAGAGGGGTATACACAGAGAGAGAGAGATATACACACACACAGGGGGGGGGGTATAGAGAGAGAGGGGGGTATACACAGAGAGAGGTATACAGGGAGAGAAAGGGGTATACACAGAGAGAGAGCGATATACACACAGTGAGAGAGGTACTGTATACAGAGAGGGGGGGGAGTATACAGGGAGTATACATCACAGTCACAGAGAGGGAGGGAGAGACCTTCAAGGTGAAAACGTGTGCTCTGCTCGTATCCTCCTATTCACTTCATGCTCCCGCCCTCTATTTCCTGCTTCCGGGTCACATGTTTCCTGTGACGTCACTGGGTGAATCTAGTCACCCGGCATGTTTGTGGAATGGTGTGATCACAGAGGTGGTGGGAGGTCAGTGCTCCGTGTCTGTCCGGTCTGTAGTTATAGATGCTGCATGATTTCTGCACGTGTGGGACTACAAATGCCAGCATTCCATGGTCATGGTGGCACTTCTAGCCCCATAGCTTAATCTTACTTGGAATCAAACTCCATTGTCCCTCTTTCCTCCCTTGTGTTCCTGTATTTTTGGGGGATTGATGTAGAGTTCTTCTTAAAAGGGAGCTTCAGACAGATTAAAAAAAATACTGCTATATAGCTGCTGACTTTTAATAAAAGGACACTTACCTGCCCAGGGACCCAGTGCTGTACTCTCCGGGGACTGTCCCCTCGCCAGTCTTTTGTCCCCGGTGCCGCCATGTTGACTGTGGGTAGATGGCTGTTTCTCCCTGCACCGTCACATTTGGTTCCCCACTTCAGATGCGTAAGCCGCTCTGCACCCTGTGAAACATCCCGCAGCCTCCCGTGATGTGTCTCAGGAGGTTCGGGCATTGGAAGGGGCAACTTCAGCCTGGATCGCCTTGACCAGGCATCACTGAATGGTGGACAGCAGTTGCCTTTCTTCCCCCCAAATCCCGCCGCTGTCATTATCACAGCAGAGCGGGAGGTGGGAAAGAGCGAGAAGCACAGTAAAACTGCATGGTGGTGGTGGTGGTCGGTGGTCGGTGGTGGTGGAGGGTTGACAAAGTTAACTTTGCATTTCAACTAGCAGATAATCGGTTGCTAGGACACAGAGCGGTCCTAGCAACCAATCACCAGCTCCTTAAAATGCAAAGTTAAAGCGGATGTGCCACTAAAAAAGTATATTAAAAGCCAGCAGCTACAAATACTGCAGCTGCTGACTTTTAATATTAGGACACTTACCTGTCCTGGAGTCCAGCGCCGATCGCAGCAGATGACGAGTCGATCGCTCGTCACCCTGCTGCTCCCCCCTCCATCCACGGTGAGGGAACCAGGAAGTGAAGCGCTCCGGCTTCACTGCCCGGTTCCCTACGGCGCATGCGCGAGTCGCGCTGCGCCCGCCGATTGGCTCCCGCTGTGTGCTGGGAGCCGAGTGTTCCCAGCATACAACGGGGGACGGACGGGAAGCAAGGGAAAAACCCGTCTTTTGCCCGCATCGTAGGGCCGGAAGTGGGTGCAGATACCTGTCTGTAGACAGGTATCTGCACCCCCCTCCCCCCTGAAAGGTGTCAAATGTGACACCGGAGGGGGGGAGGGTGCCGATCAGCGGGACTCCACTTTAGAGTGGAGATCCGCTTTAACTTTGTCAGCTCCCGACCCAATGCAGTTTTTCTGTGCCTCTCGCTCTTGATCTTTCCTGCCTCCCACGCTGTGTACCTGTGAAGTAGCAGTAAGGGGGGCAGAGGACCTCACACTGAAGGATGGGGGTGCTGGGCATGCTTGATGTCAATGTACAGAGGAGAGGTCTACTGTGGGAAGGGAAGTTGAGGGGGGGGGTGATGTAGAGGGGCAGAGGACACCAGTGTGTGTGTGTGGGGGGGGGGGGGGGGGATGCAAAGGGGCAGCGAGCCCTACTGTGGATGTGAAAGGTTGTCAGGGATCCCTACTGTGGGGGTGATGTAGGGGGCAGAGAGCACTGCTGTAGGGGGCAGTGCTGTTGAGGGAGTAATGTGAAGGGGGGCAGGATTGTAAGATTGCAATTGTGTTACGAGAGAAGAGGGGGGGGGCTGCTATGTGTGTGCAAACATGCAATTTGGATCACTGTGGATTTTTTTTTTTTTTTACTGATTGAAATTTATTTCAATACTCCTGGTCTAGGAAGTCCCAGCGGAAGTGGGTACTTGTCAAAACCAGATACTCGCCCCCCCCCCCCCCTAATGATTAACAATAGGAAGGGAGGAGGGGGATGATAAGCAGGATTCCCCATTTTAGGTGAAGTTCCGCTTTAAGAGGGACTTTATTCCCACTTAATTTTGGCACCACCATCTTTAAAAATCCGGCATGTGCTCAGATGTGTGCCACATGTCTCTGCCCAGCATTCAGGAAATGGTGGAGACCTGCAGCACATATGCGCACACACATGTCAGGGGTTTCCCTCACAAGCAGATACCCAGAGATTTGGGACCTCATACCTGCAATATCTTTGTGCATACGCAGGAAACCCCCCGTATGTTTGTGGATGTGCCATAGGTTTCCGGTGGCTCTGAAACCCTGCAGCACATCTGTACACATATGGAATTTGGCTGCTTGTATAGGTAGCATTCAGTCCCTTGGACAGCTCAGAGTTCAAATTTATGGCCCTAGTAATGATCTAATGGTGTCTGCGGTAGAGGTCGACTGATATATGCATTCTGAGGTTTGTAGGCAAGGCAGGGGGCGCAGCACGTCAGGGGACGTTTTTTTTAGAGTGGAGGATGTCGGCAGCGGCGGCCGCCGATTGGCTTTTACCGGCCCGATCTGAATTCTGAGGATTGTAGGCAGAGGCGGGGCAGCAAGTCAGGGCCAGGGACGAATGGAGCTTTCTTGTGCTAAGCTAGGAGATGGAACGGAGCCTGGAGCGCTCCGCTGGTGGGCATTGATGAGGTGGCAGTGAATGGCATTGAGCTGTACTGGTGGGCACTGATGAAGTGATGCACTGGTGGGCACTGATGAAGTGATGCACTGGTGGGCACTGGTGATATGCACTGGTGGGCAATGATGGGATGCACTGGTGCATTGGTGGGCATTGATGAGGTGGCACTGATGGGCTGCACCGGTGGGCACTAGGGCTGCACGATTCTGGTCAAAATGAGAATCACGATTCTTTTGCTTAGACAAAAGATCACGATTCTCAAAAATGTAATGCCACAACCCCCCCCCCCCAAAAAAAAATAATAAATAAACCTGTGATTTATCTGAAAATATGAATATATAAAAAAAGAGACCAGTGATATGTCTATAATGTTAAAGATCATATAACTCCTATGAAAAAAGCAGAATAAAACTTTGATTCTGATTTTTTCATAGGAGTTATATGGTCTTTAACTAGTAGCCGACCGCGCACCGTCATTATACGGCGGCAGGTCGGCTCTCCTGGGCGAGAGCCCGTAGCTATACGTCCTATCGTATAGCCGCCACTAGGGGGCGCGTGCGCGCCGCCGGAGGCGCGCGCGCGCGCTCCCTGCTCGCCCCCGACTCCCGTGCGTGTGCCCGGCGGGCGCGATCGCCGCCGGGCACACGCGATCGCTCGGTACAGAGCGGGGAACGGGAGCTGTGTGTGTAAACACACAGCTCTCGTTCCTGTCAGCAGGGGAAATGCTGATTTTCTGTTCATACACTGTATGAACAGAAAATCAGTGTTTCCCCTAGTGAGGCCACCCCCCCCCCCCACAGTAAGAACACACCCAGGCATACTTAACCCCTTCCCCGCCCCCTAGTGTTAACCCCTTCACTGCCAGTGGCATTTTTATAGTAATCTAATGCATTTTTATAGCACTGATCGCTATAAAAATGCCAATGGTCCCAAAAATGTGTCAAAAATGTCCGAAGTGTCCGCCATAATGTCGCAATCCCGAAAAAAAAATCGCTGATCGCCGCCATTACTAGTAAAAAAAATATTAATAAAAATGCCATAAAAATACCCCCTATTTTGTAAACGCTATAACTTTTGCGCAAACCAATCAATAAACGCTTATTGCGATTTTTTTTACGAAAAATATGTAGAAGAATACGTATCGGCCTAAACTGAGGAAAAAAAATGTTTTTTTATATTTTTTTGGGGGATATTTATTACAGCAAAAAGTAAAAAATATTCATTTTTTTCAAAATTGTCGCTCTATTTTTGTTTATAGCGCAAAAAATAAAAAACGCAGAGGTGATCAAATACCACCAAAAGAAAGCTCTATTTGTGGGAAAAAAAGGACGCCAATTTTGTTTGGGAGCCACGTCGCACGACCGCGCAATTGTCTGTTAAAGCGACGCAGTCCCGAATCGCAAAAAGTACTCTGGTCTTTAGGCAGCAATATGTTCCGGGGGGTAAGTGGTTAACATTATAGACATATCACTGGTCTCTTTTTTTTATAGATCAGAAGCAGTACTGCCAGCAACCATTGGGTGGCGCATGGATACACACAGTTGTACAGAACTGTGAGAAGGTTTAATACATCAGAAACAGTACCGCCGGCAACCACTGGGTGGCGCATGGATACAAACTACTGTTGTGAGAGAAGCTCAGGCATCTATCCAGCGGCGCAGGCTGCGGATGTCGGCGGCATTTGCGTTCCACGCTGGTTACGTGGAACCAGCGGTGAACACAGAAGAATCGCGGGTCATCCCACAGGGAGATCATGGGCGCGGAGAATCGAAATCGCGATTCTCTCCGCGATTAATCGTGCAGCTCTAGTGGGCACTGATGAGGTGGCACTGGTGGGCACTGATAGACACCATTGAGGTGGCACTGATGGACACGGATAGGCTGCACTGGTGGGCACTAATGAGGTGGCACTGACAGGTTGAACTGGTGGGCACTGATATGGATCTGATGGACACAGATAGGCTCCACTGGTGAGTACTGATGAGGTTGTGCTGGTGGGCACTAATGGATACTGATAGGCTGCACTGATGGGCTGCACCAGTGGGCACTGATGTGGCACTGACAGGCTGCACCCCACCTCTCCAGCCTAAACAATTATCTCCTCCCCACCCTAGTTTTTTTGAGATGAAGGGAAAAAAAAAACCAGCCTACAATATCGGCCGCAAAAATTGGCAACACATATCGGCCACCCCGATTTCCAAATGTCGGCATCGGCCAGAGAAAAACCCATATCGGTCGACCTCTAGTCTGCGGTTTATACCAGTAAATGATTCTTACTCTTCGACTTTTTCTATACAAAATCATTAGGGTGACAGGAAGAGAAGTGGCTGGTGACTTGATTTGTATCTGATTTTTAGTGTCAAGCTGACTCTTGTATGTCGGTACATTCTGGTTGAACCGTCAAAATAACATTTCATTATATTGATTATATGCTATTGGGAGATGCTTCTTGTTCTGTAACATTTCCATTTGCTGAAATTTCAGGTAGTCTTATGAAAGAACATCTTGCCAACTTTATATGTGATGAACATGATTACCTTGTGACCTTTCAAAGCTGCCAAGCCGGGATTCCAGGTTAGTTGTAGGTGACTGCACATAAAGTGTTGTCATAAGTCATGAAATTCTTTTTGTTGTTGTTGGGATCCTGACTTTCAGCAATGATAATGATAGGAAGGGACCCATAACCCTGTTGTATTAAAGTTCCTGTGTACATTATATCAAGGGGGATTATGGGTAATAATTCTAGTGCTCAAAGATCTCAGAAATGTATACATACAAATCTTACTGATCACCTGCAGAGCTGAGTCAATTTTTACTAGGGCTGTGAAAATTCGAGATTTTCCTAGCTTGTGACGGAAAATATTGATTATATGAAGACAGGAGGCGAGTATCTTATGCATTATCTTTCTTTAATAATGCCCATAGCAGAAATACAGTAAACATTTATTGTAACTTAAAAGAAAAAATTCAAAGAACTACCCTTCCCAGCAGTCCCTGGGCCAGCCTAGCCCCTCCCAGACCGTAATCTATATAAGGGACTGTCTGAGGTAACCTATTCCTCTTTCTTCATGCGAATTAGTGTAAACAGGAACCGAAAGTCCAATTAGACATCTCCGCGGCTGCCGGGAACCTTCCGACCGGAACACAACATCTGAATCTGGAGGAAACGAAAGGACAAGGCCAACACGGACCAACTTCATCCGGACCAACTTCATCCCAACGGGGACTATAGGAAAACCAAAACCATTCGGAGCCGACCGGTCAGTCGTCTTCAGGAACATGGACCAACGGATTCAGTCAACGGCATCCCGACTGTAACATCTCTGATGTTTCCCTGTACAGAACGAGCGCAGCTCAGCCTTGTCCAAGCAGCTGCGCTCCGTTCTGCAAGACGTCCGCGTCATTTCCGGTGCGCGGACGTTTGCGCTCCAGCGTGGAACGCGGAAGTGCGACTCTGCGTCCTTCCCCGATTTCCCCGCGAATTCGGGGCTATTTAAACTCCTCAGAGATGGCGGCAGGGTGTTCGGTTATTCTGTCGGATCCCTGCCGCCACTCGAGAAGCACTTGCTCCCAGCACCAAGCCCTGGAACCACTGCAGTACTCCTCACCAGCCTTCCTCCACACCTCGGATCTCTATCCCCCTGATTCACAGGCTGCATGCCTGTACCCAACTACACCCAGCCTCAGCTTGACCAGAGATCCACAGCTTCCAGGATTCTTGGACCCCTTCGCCTATGAACTACAACCTTCCACTTGTGTACTACAACTACCAGCAGAACCGCAAGTATCTTGAATTAAGATTAATTCCCTGCATTGTGATCAGATATCTAATACATACAAGCTGTTGGGATTGTTACTAAGGAATGCTGATCCTTCTTGGTTCTATTCTACTCACAAACTAAGGGATTGTTTCTATAGATAAAAGTACTCTTAATATTGTGAAGTAACAATATGACTGCCAGAGTTTAAATACTTGCTGCATAGAGACTTATCATAATTACGGTGTAGTAAAGTTAATACAGTCTGACTACCTTTGTATTTGAAGGACTTTAATATAATCCCCATACTTCAACTTATAGAAGAATAAGCTCATATACTTTAATTAACTCACATGAGGTTGTGATGATGTAACCCCTAACTTTCTGATACATAAGAGAGTGCACTGGTGGTTAAACCTGAGAAACCTCTTTCTGCTGAGATCAAATCGTACCTGCTATTAATAAAGTGTCAGGAGTGTCACACCGACTCCGGATCTGGAACGTAGTAGGAGCCTCCATCTGCGGTGAACTAAACCCATGGATCGAAACGGAACAGCAATCCCGACGGGGTTAGTAAAAACGAACTGCCGGGGCGTACCAGCCTCCGACTTGCAGGGTGTGTGGTTCAACAGTCTAGAACGAGAGAGAGACAACCTCGTGACAGGGTTGGGTCGGGAGGGAAGATACTCGCCTCCTGTCTTCATATAATCAATATTTTCCGTCACAAGCTAGGAAAATCTCGAATTATACCTCAGACAGGAGGCTCATATCTTATGCAAGTTCAAAGCTATAACAATGCATATATAGATGATAACAAATGAAACAACTACAAAATTGATATAGATATGTGTTCCTCCGATCCAAGCAGAATTGGCGGAAAGCAATCGTGGTTACCAGTCCGCCGCTAGCCGTAAATCCTATAGGGAGCCGCCCGGGGTGATGACCTAGGAGCCACCGCTCCTCTGGAGGGGTGGGCGCCCAACGGGGTTACGTAAGACCCTGCCATTTCCATGATTGATCGTACCCCTCTGGCTAGCGTAGCTGAGGAAACCGGAAACTGAGGTTTAGCGTAGGAATGAGGAGTAGGAAGAGATGCGAAGATCGCAGTGGGACCGTGAAGGACTAAGAAATCCGTAGACAACGGAGTACGATGTGCGGGGAAGAACGGGTAGAAAAAAACTATGAAGTGCCGCCGCTGTCCTACGCACGACGGAAAAACCCCGACTCTCCGAGGCGGGATCCGACGCCTGGAATGGCCAACGTCGTGACACCCGATATGCGTCTGACGGAATCAGACACGAGGGGGCAGTAGCTCAAACGACAATAACCTCCGACAGAGTGAGATTGTCCCCCCAGTCCTGGCGCGTGGTCAGGACCACTGATCACCTCCCAAGAGCGTTGATACCCTGGGTGTGATGGGCGTTGAAACTTAACGCTTACTAAGTCGGTACACCATGGGTGTTATCCCACCGGTAGTAAGTCTACAAGGGAGCGGTAGTCCGAGTTCGCAGCGCGGAAGGTGCAGGGGAGCTATAGGACCGCCCGGACTCAAACGAGTCCACCAGGTAGTTGGTCATCTCAGACGAACGCCTTCATGAGGTTAACTTGTCGTTGATCACCAACTAACCCAGAGTCCTCCGGATGATCGAAATGTATATCTAGTCCCAAGGCCTAGATCAAGGCAAGTGGAACCCCCGTTATAAAAGAAAAGGTCGCTGTCCGTGACCGACACCCCGAAAACCCAACCATGCGAAGAGAAGTAGGACGTGCGTCGTGAATAGAGGGTGCAGATCCCCGTACAGACTGGGGAGAGAAAGGATCCCATAAGGGAGCAAGGGCCAGGAACACTGACCGGTGCAGTCGTCAGTCGATGGAATTGGGCGGGTAACGAGAATTCCAATCTAACACCATAGCGGAAGTGCCTGGGGTACATTTCGCAGCTGGAACGATGTCGCGTTCCAGGCAGAAATGTCAGAGATCTTGCTAGATCCGTTAGGATTTTGGGTCAAGGACCCCCCAAGCGAAGGTCGTACTGGACCGCGGATACGGTGTCCATACACAAGAACACACCGTAGGTGGACGTGTGTGGCATAAGAGTCCTGATGGCAAGGCGGTCGTCAGGATTTCCACGTGTGAATGTGCAGCAGAGACTCCGCTGTGGGCCACGCCCCTCCTGTGGACGAGGGACCGCATCGAGTACCCCAACCAAGGTGGTTGGCAACCTATTCCAAGATGTATCCGTCGTGGAGTTGCAGGTGGACCTGCCGTGCCGTCTGTCGACCTGACGTAGCCACCACCGTAGTTCAATTATGGCTTCCGTGTCCAGAGTGACGACGTCTGCACAGTGAAGCCCCTGGCAAAGACGTAGGGACTGAGACTGAAGGTCTCGATAGTGAAAAGAAGCTGGACAAATGGCCTGGATTAACGCCAGAAACAGGCCGACCAGGCGAGCCAGTCCGCGTAAGGATACCTGTCGTTAGCCCAGCATGATACTGACCTCGTGCAGATGGCTGCCAAGTGGTCATGGGTAGCCGAAGGAGCACTAGGTTGGTGTCCACCAAGAACCCTAAAACTCTACCTCCTGAGATGGGGAGAGGATAGATTCCCTGTGATCTATGGGGGACTGTCCTGGAGGCGTGTTCGTTCGCCAGGCGAGGGGTACGAGCCATTAAGAGTAGGTCGTCCAAGTAGATAATCAACCTCACCCTTTGTGTCGCAGAATGTCGTCACTGTATACGGTAATTACGAGAGATTTCTCAAGTTACTACCGGGCGATAACCGCCCTCCTTTCCTGACCAGGAAGACGTTGTTGGGGAAACCCGGGGAGAGCGGGTCCGTCTCCACTATCGTTTGGGTGAACCAGAGGCCCTGCAATTCGTTGTCTATTAGGGCGGTGTTCAGGTCTGAAGACCGAGGAAAGAGGGACTAGGTCCATCTCCGGTCCTATAATCCTGATAGATCGGCACTGTACCGTGTTAGACTTTGATGACGTTAGGGCTCATCCGGGATGGAATAGAGCCCTACCGTCTTGGAATATCTTAATCAGCGTGATCCCGACTAGCCTGCCCTCGGTGGTCGGACCGGGGTCTGATTTGGCTAGGTGAGACAGCTGGGGAACAAGCCACGTTAAGATTCGAGCGGCGGTGTCCAGTCGGACCCGTAGTGTCCACGCATCCCAGGAAACGACCGCCCGTTGGGCCCAGCCCCGATTTGGGACAGGTCAGTCGGCTGTTTAGTGGCGTGGCCTGCTCACTAAGGTGTGGGATGATGGTGATAGGTCCCAAAGATCCAAGGCCCTGGTCTGTATGATCCGAAGGACCTCTCTATTCCCAGCTTGGGGGATTTCCCGTGTATGGTGGGATACCCCCAGGGTATGGGGTTCACCTCGGGAGTGTGCACAGCCATAAATGGTAAAGGAAGGGAGTTACGCCCTGAAAATGATTCGGTGAGTTTTTCGATCGATCTCCGGGTCCATTATGTGATATATTGGATCACCTCGGGCGGAGGTGCCCAGTCATCGGAGTGTGGATGGCATATCGCCCCCGGATCTATAATGGCTCTCTACGAGAATTCATAGAGTGTCACCCTGGGAACAGGGTTGGCGTCGTCATAGAGCGCCATGTGCCCACTGCCCTAACACTCATCATCATTCTCATCATCTACAACCTCAGACTCAAGGTGTTAGCCGCCTCAGACTCTGCGGACAACTCTGGAAGAGTCCACGAATGGGTCTGGCTTAGTCCGTCTAACGGATCGCTGCCTCTGCATGTGCATCTCCCCGGGGGTCGGTCGGAGTCTGGGAGGGCAGTGGGTCGGCAGTCCGGGTAGGGTACTGCCTGGGACATATTATTTACTTCCCCTGTCGGGGAGTCAAGGGCCACAGAAACGTGGCAGCGTTTTGGAACGCCCAGCCCTTCTCAGGGGCGGTAGACCGTTGCCGGATGGTCCGGGCATATGGTGTGCAGGCGGGGGTAACCGACGCCCTGGTCGTAAAGATTGGTCTACCGATCAGTTTTGACAACTGTGTAACACTGTTGAGATTTGGCCTCCTAGGACTGTGTCCACCCTATCGGGGGGGACCGGCATGAACAATGCCATGATATTCATTAAATTGTAGAATCTTTGTACAATTCAATACAATTTTTTATACATATTTGTATAATTTATTTATATAATGAATATATAATTTGTATAATCCATCTATAATTTATTATATGTAAAATTGAATAATGGATTTAGTTATATATTATAAGTAATAATATATATTAATAATAAAATCATTAATAATAAATGTATTTATTCATTCAATCCTTAGATAGTTATTTAATTCATTATTTATTAGGAGTATGTTGTAGGGAATAAATTCCCCGGAGATAAACATGCTATAATTTCTTTATTTAATTTATTGATTTATTGATCTATCTACATATTGATTATTTATTTATTAGGATAAATAAGGTATATGTTCTAGGGAATAAATTCCCCAGAAATATAATTTGAGTATATATTGAATTATTTATTGTAGATTCGTTATTTAAATTATTTAATTTAATTTATTTATTTATTTATTTATTAGATATTGATTCATTGGAATGAAATATATATATTTATATATATATATATCTGAAAAGATGTACTGCCATCTAGTGGTTGAAAGCATGGTGAAACAGCAGCAGGTTCCTGGCTACGACATCGCTGGGAAGGACATCCTGCGGTGTGAGGGGAGCCTGACGAGATTCTAACTCCAGAGGCGAAGTCTCGCGAGACTACAGCCTCTGGAGTTCTTATTGGCCCGAGGTTGTGAGAGACGGAACGGTCGATGAGAACCGTTCTCCCCCGTCTCGCTCTCGATACCGAGAGAGGCACCGAAAGAGAGGAGAGGAGGAGAGGAGCGGCCGCGGCGGAGACCCCGCCCCCCACCTGAGCGCGCGGGGAGGGAGGGGGGGGGGACACAGTTGCCCAGGCATGGCGCCCGCCGAGGGAGCGAATGAAAAACAGCGCGGATCCCGCACGGACGCCGCAGTGCTCCGGCGTCAAAGAAAGGGAAAAAACTCGAGCAAAGAATCAAAGAATTGGAAACAAACAAACGTGGCCTCTCAAACATATCTGCCTGACACCGCTCCGGTGTCAGGCAGACAGAAATAAAGCGCAGAAACGGGGGATAGCAGGGAGAACCCCCAGTATTCCACATCTTCCAAAAACTACAGAACAATCAATTCCGACAAAATACCTGACACCGGGGCATTCGGTATCAGGGAGGAATTCCAGGGAAACTCCCCATGTTCCACAATACCTCAAACATATCAGTCAAGACTGAACAAAATCACCCGGTATCAGAGACCATATATACAATCAAACAATAAAGGTACATGAAACACCTATCTTGTAAATAATAAAGATACAAGAAGTACCTATCCTGTAAATAATAAAGGTACATGAAATACTTATCTTGTGTGCTCTGCCATGAGCAAAAAGAAAGAGGAATAGGTTACCTCAGACAGTCCCTTATATAGATTACGGTCTGGGAGGGGCTAGGCTGGCCCAGGGACTGCTGGGAAGGGTAGTTCTTTGAATTTTTTCTTTTAAGTTACAATAAATGTTTACTGTATTTCTGCTATGGGCATTATTAAAGAAAGATAATGCATAAGATATGAGCCTCCTGTCTGAGGTATAATTAACGATTAATTCCTTGATTAATAGTACATTTTTTTGATCGATCAAAATTCTTTTGATCGGTACTCACTAGGGTTGTCCCGATACCACTTTTTTAGGACCGAGTACAAGTACCGATACTTTTTTTCAAGTACTCGCCGATACCGAATACCGATACTTTTTTTTAAATGTGTCCCCAAATGCAGCCATGTCCCCCACAGATGCAGCCATGTCCCCCCACATATGCAGCCATGTCCCCCACATATGCAGCCATGTCCCCCCACATATGCAGCCATGTCCCCCCACATATGCAGCCATGTCCCCCCACATATGCAGCCATGTCCCCCCACATATGCAGCCATGTCCCCCAACATATGCAGCCATGTCCCCCCATACCTAGATGCCGCGGCCAAGTTAATCAACGTGCAGGGAACATTACAGCTTTTATTTGAATAGCTGTCTGTTCCCCGCCGCGCCGCGTATAGACACTCCCCCTTGCTCGGGATTGGATTGGTGATCTGCCCTTTGATAGACAGATCACCCGTCCAATCACAAGCAAGGGGGAGTGTCTATACGCGGCGGGGAACAGACAACTATTCAAATGAAAGCTGTAATGTTCCCCGCACGCTGATTAAATAGGCGACGGGGGCGTTGCGGTATGCGGCGGCATTACGGTGGCGGGGGGGTAGTATCGGATCTGGCATCGGGGGCATTTGCGGGAGTACAAGTACTCCCGCAAATGCTCAGTATCTGTCCCGATTCTGGTATCGGGACAACCCTAGTACTCACTACTCTGCCGGCTTCCGGGTCTTCAGGGAGTTCCGTCGGAGATCCGGTGACGTCACGGACACACCGGCGGGGCTTGCCGTGTCTATCTGAAGGGCTCCTTTGCTGTGTCTTCATATCTGCATGCCGGCGGGACCTTACTATCTGCCACACGCAAGGGCTGTTACACTTCCCTCTATCTCTTCTCTCTATCAACCTGGGATTCTACAACCATCCACTGGGAGTTGTCATAGTTCCCTTCACAGGACATCTACATGCCGACAGACTGATGTTAACCCCTCCTCATCTGGGTTCAGCAGTGGTATCGTTGTACACATTTTTATACCAGTATCATACTTAGCTACATGTTTTTATGACTGCTTTTGCTACCGTTTGGTATTACTCGCACCATTTTTACAGTTTATGTAGCTACATCGATTTTATATCCAGTGCAATATTTATTTTGTTACCTACTTGAAGACTATAAAAGTTTTAATGCTATTCCCATTGAGCGCTGCCTTTTGTGTGTGTTTTGTATCCTGCTATCCATTTTCCCAGTGGTTGGTAGCTGCACTGGGAATCAGCCTGCAAGGAGATCAGCTAAAAGCAGTTGCATCTGTATGTGCGTTATAATTAATCGAAATTAGTCGATTAATCAATTAAAAAAGAAAATCGATTAATCAAACACGAACATTTTAATGAGTAACAGCCCTAATTTTTACACAAACATAGAAAACCTGTGGATTATCAGCAGAAAGTAGGGACATTGCTATGGTCTCAAGAGACCCAGGACACAAATATTCAGGCAAGTGCTTTATTCACAAAGCACTTGCCTGTAAAGTTGCGGCGGCGTAGCGTAAATCACCCGGCGGAATTCAAATTCGGCAGGTAGGGGGCGTGTTTCATTTAAATGAAGCGCGTCCCCGCGTCGAACGAACTGCGCATGCGCCGTCCCTAAAATATCCCAGTGTGCATTGCTCCAAATGACGTCGCAAGGACGTCATTGGTTTCGTCGTGAACGTAAATGACGTCCAGCCCCATTCACGGACGACTTACGCAAACGACGTAAATTTTTTAATTTTCGACGCGGTAACGACAGCCATACTTAACATTGGCTGCGCCTCATAGACCCAGGGGCAACTTTACGCCGGGAAAAGCCTAACGTAAACGTTGTAACTTTACTGCGTCGGCCGCGCGTACGTTCGAGAATTCGCTTATCTAGCTAATTTGCTAGACGGGGAAATCGTCGGAAGCGCCACCTAGCGGGCAAAAAAAAAATTGCAGTTAAGATCCGACGGCGTAAGAGACTTACGCCTGTCGGATCTAATAAATATCTATGCGTAACTGATTCTAAGAATCAGTCGCATAGATACAACGGCGCTACGCAGAGATACGACAGCGTATCTGGAGATGCGCCGTCATATCTCTTTTGAGAATCTGAGCCTTAGTAGCAGCAGCAGCAGCATCATGTATTTTTTTTTCCACTTGTCGTCATGATGGGGTTAATTTTTTTTAGACCTTTATAATACAAAAACAACAGATAATCACGACTATAAGGTGTTAATTTATACGTATATTTAATGTGATTTTTTTAGAACAACAAACATATACTTACCTGCTCCATTCAATGGTTTTGCACAGAGCAGCCCTGATTCTCCTCCCCCAGGCACTTCTGGCTCCTTCTGTCTTCAGAGTGCCCCTATAGCAAGCCCAAAGCATAGTAGAGTGCCGCTATAGCAAGCCCAAAGCATAGTAGAGTGCCGCTATAGCAAGAGAAAACAACTTCTTCCTTTTAGAATCACTCACTTCCTTCTGAACCAGACTACATGTCCATGAGCCATGGCTCTTTCTACAGTCACATGTTCTCAGGCATTGCTGACATGATTGAACGGTGTACTGAGCTATATGTGTGCTGCACTGTGTATACTGACATGATTGAATGGTGTACTGAGCTGTATGTGTGCTGCACTGTGTATACTGACATGAGTGAACGGTGTACTGAGCTATATGTGTGCTGCACTGTGTATACTGACATGATTGAATGGTGTACTGAGCTGTATGTGTGCTGCACTGTGTATACTGACATTAGTGAGCGGTGTACTGAGCTGTATGTGTGCTGCACTGTGTATACTGATATTAGTGAGCGGTGTACTGAGCTGTATGTGTGCTGCACTGTGTATACTGATATAAGTGAGCGGTGTACTGAGCTGCATGTGTGCTGCACTGTGTATACTGATATTAGTGAGCGGTGTACTGAGCTGTATGTGTGCTGCACTGTATTATAAACAAATAATGCATTCTGTATGCAGGCCAACTAATCAATTATAATTTACTATGTTGATGAGTTATTTCAGCCCTACATATAAAATGGAAAGATTAAATGTAGGTATGCCTGGAGGGAGCCCACCTCTCCTTAAAGTGGAAGTTCCAGTTTTTTTTTTTTAAATAACCCCTGGGATGTTCACACCTAATGCTATTTACAATGGAATGTGTATAAAATGTCGGTATTCTAAATCCTGTTCTTTAACCACTTACCCCCCGGACCATATTGCTGCCCAAAGACCAGAGCACTTTTTGCGATTCGGGACTGCGTTGCTTTAACTGACAATTGCGCGGTCGTGCGACGTGGCTCCCAAACAAAATTGGCGTTCTTTTTTTCCCACAAATAGAGCTTTCTTTTGGTGGTATTTGATCACCTCTGCGGTTTTTATTTTTTGCGCTATAAACAAAAATAGAGCGACAATTTTGAAAAAAAATTATATTTTTAACTTTTTGCTGTAATAAATATCCCCCAAAAATATATAAAAAAACATTTTTTTCCTCAGTTTAGGACGATACGTATTCTTCTACATATTTTTCGTAAAAAAAAACCGCAATAAGCGTTTATTGATTGGTTTGCGCAAAAGTTATAGCGTTTACAAAATAGGGGGTATTTTCATGGCATTTTTATTAATATTTTTTTTACTAGTAATGGCGGCGATCAGCGATTTTTTTTTTCGGTACTGCGACATTATGGCGGACACTTCAGACACTTTTGACACATTTTTGGGACCATTGGCATTTTTATAGCGATCAGTGCTATAAAAATGCATTGGATTACTATAAAAATGCCACTGGCAGTGAAGGGGTTAACACTAGGGGGCGGGGAAGGGGTTAAGTATGTCCCTGGGTGTGTTCTTACTGTGGGGGGGGGGGGGGGGGCCTCACTAGGGGAAACACTGATCCTCGGTTAATACATTGTATGGACAGAGGATCAGCATTTCCCCCGCTGACAGGACCGGGAGCTGTGTGCTTACACACACAGCTCCCGGTCCCCGCTCTGTAACGAGCAATCGCGGGTGCCCGGCGGCGATCGTGCCCGCCGGGGAGTCATGGACAAGCAGGGGGGCGCGCGCGCATGCGCCCCTAGTGGCCGCAAAGAGAGCCGACATAGTATGACGGGCTCTCGCCCAGGAGAGCCGCCCTGCCTCCATAGAATGACGGCGGCTGATCGGCAAGTAGTTAAAAAAAAAACTTACTTTGTAGCCTCCAGGGAGTGCAACCCCATCTTTAGTGTGGGCATCTGAAGCCCACTTGTTCTCTTTCCAGGATATGGCGCTGCTGGCTACCCAGCATGCACCTCTTGTTCTTGTGCGTAGTGATGCGTACTTGTGATTCTATACGTGGCGGATGCCCATTGGCTCCTTGGATTGTTGACCCTAATCTCCCAGGAGCCGATGTGCTGACAGAAAAAGATGTACCTTCCCCATCGAGGTGCACAGGAAGAGAACAAAAATGCCATTGATAAAAAGGTAAATTGAACAACAACAAAAAAGTTCCAATGCGTTTTTAACCTTCAACAAAGAACTGGATGGGGCAAAGTTTTAAATGTGGGTGGATCTCTGCTTTAGGCTCCTTTCACACTACTGCAACTTCAAAGTCGCATGATTTCACCCTGATATCGCGGCCGCGATTTTGCTGTGATTTCAGGGAATGCCTGTGTAACTGTCAGACGAAAGTACTACACTACTTTGAAGTCGGAACGAATGGTTGTCACCACCCCATCATGCTCCGGAAAGTGATGTAATAAGGGGCGGGGTCACCTTAAGATAATAACCCTGTGACCCCGCGCCGATATAAGTCGATGCACACGGCATTAACGTGGGAGAGAGTGTTGGGTCTACATTGGAAGAACAGAGGGAGAAGACTGGGCAAAAGAGCAAGAAGATAGCGGAGAAGACAGCGGACAGAAGGAGAAAAACCGGAGAGGCAGAAGATGTCAGCGGAGGACACAGAAGAGCCAGAGGGGGGAGAAGAAGTCAGAAGAGATGCCGGAGCTGGCAAATAAATTATTTTAACACCCTGTGTGCTGGGTTTTATTTTTGACACTTTTTTTTTTCAGGTTAATGGGTAGGGTTACGATATATCCCATACTCATTGACATAGGGTGGGGGGCCGGGATCTGGGGGCCCCCTTATTAAAAGGGGCTTCCAGATTCCGATAAGCCTCCCGCCCGCAGACCCCGACAACCAACGGCTAGGGTTGTCGGGAAGAGGCCCTTGTCCCTCATCAACATAGGGACAAGGTGCTTTGGGATGGGGGGGCGCAGGGCACCCACCCCCTCCATGTTGAGGGCATGCGGCCTGGTATGGTTCAGGAAGGGAGGGCCCTCACTCGTCCCCACCCCCTTTCCTAACCTGCCAGGCTGTGTGCTCTTTTATGGGTATGGTATGGATTTTGGGGGGGGGGACCCACACACCGTTTTTTTCGGCATGGGGGCTCCCCTTAAAATCCATACCAGACCGAAGGGCCTGGTATGTTTTTGGAGGGGGAACCCAATGCTGTTTTTAAAAAATAAAATTGGCGTGGAGTTCTCCCTAATGATTCATACCAAACAGACAGCGTCTGGTATTGTCAGGGATCAAAGTCGGATCCCTGGTGATTGAAGTCGAACCCCCCCCCCCCCCTCTGATGTCACATTTGACACCTTTCAGGTGGGAGGGGGGTGCAGCTACCTGTATAATTTAGGTATTTGCACCCAGTTCCGTGGCGAGACACCCACGGGAGTCACTCCACTCCCCCCCCCCCCCCGCTGCCTTCTGGGAAACACACTGGTCCCTGGAGACAGCGGGGATCACTGGGAAAGTGCCGCGCTACTCTTACATGCGCAGTAGGGAACCAGGCAGTGAAGCCGCAAGGCTTCACTTCCTGATTCCCTCACCGAGGATGGCGGCAGGGGCAGCAGAGAAATGAGCGTTTGCTCGTCTTCTGCTGCCGACATCGCGGGCGCACTGGACAGGTAAGTATCCATTCATTAAAAGTCAGCAGCTGCTGTATTTGTAGCTGCTGGCTTTTAATATTTTTTTTTTCACGGGACCTCCGCTTTAAACAGACTAGGATCTGAACATGCCAGAGCTCATCCCCATCTGTGACCCATTCATAGAGTATCTGAGGCATTGTACATTGATTTGCTGTAGGGTTATTTTAGGGGTGTTTTCCTGTTTTTTTTTAACACAGAAATGCACCAACATGTTTGAAAATGCTAACAACATCCACAGTAAGCTAGGTAGAAAGTTCAGCCTCTACTTTCACCAAATTATCACTTTCAGTTTTGTAAAGGACAAGCTACGCACCTGGCATGCCTTTAGACACGTATAACTCTGTGCAAATGTTTGCAAAATTTATTTTTAAATGCTCCTAGCACTGCAAACTTAGGGGTGGTACTGAATTCCGAAGAGATAATTCTGTCAGGCCTCGTACACACGACCGAACATGTCCACGGACATGTCTGACCGTGTGTACGGCCTAGCGGACAGGTTTCCAGCAGACAAAAGTTTCTTAGCATGGAATCATGTCCGTTCGACATGTCCGATGGTTAGTACGACTCATCGGACATGTCCGCTTGTTATGATGTATAACCAGCGGCCCGAAATCCCGCACATGCGTCAAATGGATTCGACGCATGCGTGGAAGCATTGAACTTCCGTGTCAGAGAACGTCGGTGTCTTCTACGTCACTGCGTTCTCTGTTTGCGGGAATTTTGGTCTGATGGTGTGTACACACATCAGACCAAAAGTTCCGAGCAGACATGTCCGATGATAACGGTCCACGGACCGTTTTCATCGGACATGTCTGGTCGTGTGTACAAGGCCTAAGTCATTTACAGGAGCAAGTAGGTAAGGATTCTGGGAAATCCTAAATACAAACTGAAGGTTGTTGCCATGGATGCAAAGAATTTAAATGTGATATTTCGTCAGGAAAGAAGTGTAAAGTTAGCTGTCTTGTTACTAGTTAAAGCTGTGTATTATTACTTGAACCTTGGAGTGATTTGTGAGTTTCTTCCAGATCTGTGCAGTAGTCAAACATTATTATTTTTATACACGATTTCTTTAGCACCAACAGCTTGCGCAGCACCTTACAAAATAAAGGCAGACAGTACAGCTACAATACAATTTGGTAGAAGAGGAATTAGGCCTGGTACACACGATAGGATTGATCCGCGGATACGGTCCGCCGGACCGTATCCGCGGATAAATCCTCTGAGGATTTTGATCCGATGGAGTGTACACACCATCGGATAAAAATCCGCGCCGAATTCCCATCACGGTGACGTGTCGCGCCGTCCCCGCGATGATGAAGCGGCGACGTGCGCGACGCTGTCATATAAGTATATCCACGCATGCGTCGAATCATTACGACGCATGCGAGGGATGGGTTCGGACGGATCGATCCAGTGAGTCTGTACAGACCACCGGATCGATCCGCTGGAGCCGATTCCAGCAGATAGATTTGTTAGCATGTCTACAAATTTTTATCTGCTGGAAATCGGAAATATCCGCGGATAAATATCCACTGGAACGTACACACCAGGGGATCTATCCGCTGAAACCGATCCGCTGAGATTTTTCAGCAGATGGATCCTCTCGTGTGTATGGGGCCTAAGAGGGCCCTGCTAGTTAGAGCTTACAGTCTAATAAAGCTTTTCTCTCTGCAGGAACATTCTGTAATAAAGACCGGTCACTGCTGCTCTCTCTCCTTGTGCAGGATGACTGGTCTTGTCTCCACCCCCTCATCTAGTTTTCAGCGGGCACTCTGTAGTGGGTGGGACCTGCTGAGTCGTCTTCCCCCCCCCCCCCCCCACCCATGCAGGCTAGGTATAGCACAATAGACTGTAACAATGTCAATGCTACATTTAGAAGGTAATATCTGGGTTGGTAAAGGCATTTGATGCACACAAAAGGGATTTATAAATGTGGACATATTTTAATTAAAACTATTTGTACCCAGAGTTCAGCTTTAAAGTGATTCTAAGGTCTCAAGGTTTTTGCATTCTATGCATGAAGGTAAAAAAAAACTTCTTTGTGCAGCAGTCCCCCTAATACTTACTTACATGAGTCCCATTGCAATCCAGCGATGTGCACACTAGCCCTCTCACTTCTCATTGGCTGAGACAGCAGTGGGAGCCATTGGCTCCCTCTGCTGTCAATCACAGTCAGTGAGCCAATGAGGAGAAAGATGGATGGGAGTCCCCATTGCAAGCTGCTTTCTGTCGGGGGGACTTGAAAGGAGGGAGGAGCCAGCATCGCCGGTGGGGGACCCGAGAAGAGGAGGATCTGGGCTGCTCTGTGCGAAACGCTGTTTAGAGAAGGTAAGTATAACATGTTTGTTATATTTAGAATAAATAAAAAAAACTTTAATATCACTTTAAAGTATATTTTGAGCTTTTATCATGAAATAGTAAGGTCATGCCATAGGGTTTGCAAAACGGCTTGGCATTTTTTATTTCATTGTAAACATATCCCACTAGATTTACTAAACATGTTCAGGTTTAGCAATCTATTGATCAAGCTTCAATCGTAATAAAATATGAATTGGCCAAATGCTGCTTTTGTTTTGATTGGTTCCTCCTCCGGCAGCAAATTCTGAATATCTGTAGGAATCTTGTAGAAGGGAAGCAGGCAGTGCTATTAGTGGATCATGCTGGGGTTGCCGTCTGCTAATCATTTCAGATCTGAATCCTGGCAATGCTGTAAAGTAAAAAGCTAGCATTATGTAGGTTGTAAATTAGAAGGTGTGCTGCATTGCTAATCTGTAAATAATGCTCTAAGCATTAGTGCTGGTTTAGTAATTGCTATATATTTTAAATTGCAACTAGGAATGGCCAGTCCTGTAAATTCAGCACAGTAACTCCTTCTATTACACGCAAATGGCCATTTCATTATTTGTGCCAAGGAGGAATAATGTGATTGAAGAGTACTCTTGAGCTACTTCAACATGCGCTGTAATCATCTCCTGAATAATTCTCCATGTAGTGCCGTCTGTAGCTGAGGGTTTGATGTAGTCTGATTACTAGACAATTGGGCTTATTCAGTATGACAGCGCAAAGTGCAGTAACCCAGAGTAGCCAATCAGGTTTCAGTTGATTATAATTAGAACATTTAAAGTGAAACTGTCAGACACTAAATTTAAATGCACCCCCCATTCACCACCGCCCAAAATTGACCAGCCCAGCGTGTCCGCTGTTACCTTCCTTGGCTGGAGAAGGCCTTTTTGTGAGCCCCTATATTATCCCTGAATACCCAAACTATCTGCCAATCACCTGTTTAAAAAGAGTCACTAAAGCTGAGTATACACAGTTATTCTTTTTCGTTCAGCCGGAGGGCAAAAAAAATAAAAAATAAAGTATTTCTCCATTTTCCCATCAAGGTGGATCCCTGCTTGCTGTTTGTATTTTGACAGCCAGACTCTCAGCTATGAGAACAGCCGAATTTTAACTGCTTGACGTCCATGGACGTCCTCAGGTTTTCAGGTTTCTTTCAGTAGTTATACCGGAATGATGCCTGCACCTAAAAAAAATAAAAAAGTAGATTTTTACATGTAGAAGCTGAGGGCCAGATTCTCAAAGGCGTTACGACGGCGCAACACCATTAGCGCCGTCGTATCTCCTCATCTGGCCCCGGGTATCTATGCGACTGATTCTTAGAATCAGTTGCGCATAGATACCCATTAGATCTGACATGCGTAAGGCTGTTACGCTGTCAGATCTTAAAAGTAATTTTTTTTCCCGCCGCTAGGTGTCGCATCGTCGTTTTCCCCGTCGTCTATGCAAATGAGGTAAGTACGCGAGATTCCCGAACATACGCGCGTCCGACGCTGAGAATTTACGTCGTTTCCGTAGCGTACGCGACGCGTAAGGTTGCCCCTGCTATTAGCAGGGGCAACCAATGTTAACTATGGCCGTCGTTCCCGCGTCGAATTTTAAAAAAAATACGTCGTTTGCGTAAGACGTCCGTGAATGGCGCTGGATGCCATTTACGTAAATGTATAAGCAAATGACGTCGGGGCGACGTCATTTAGCGCAATGCACGTCGGGTAATTTACCCGACGGAGCATGCGCAGTACGCTCGGCGCGGGAGCGCGCCTAATTTAAATGGTGCCCGCCCTATTTGAATTGGGCGGGCTTGCGCCGAGCGAATTAACGATACACCGCCGCAAGTTTACAGGTAAGTGTTCTGAGAATCAGGATGTAAACCTGTAAACCTGCGGCGGTGTAGCGTACAGCACATACATTACGCTGCCCAGGAGCAACGTTAATGTATGAGAATCTGGCCCTAAGTGTCAGAATTGGCCCAGATACCAAGTGGTTAGTCAGTCTTTGATCCATGGAAATAGATGGCAAGGCTTAGCCCAGAAGTCAGGGAAGTCAAACCAAATTTGTTTACTACAAACCTTTCCTGATAGAAACTTGGGGCTGCCATTGCTGATTTTCTTTTGAAAATGCAAGCTGCCTTGCTGTTCTACTGATCCATTGGCTTTAATACTTCCTCAGTCACTGACCTGGAACAAGCCAGAACTCCTTATCTGCATGTGTGTTCCAAATGTATTGATGCCAGCATGACAGCTAGGTAACTAAAACTAGAAGAACGAGAAGTCAACAATGGCTTCTGTGCATCTCTCCCAAAGAAACAAAATCAAAATAGATTTCCTTCAAGCATGGTGTCCAATGGCAACCAGCCAGCATCTATCTTAAAGCGGATGTGCCACTAAAAAAAAATATTAAAAGCCAGCAGCTACAAATACTGCAGCTGCTGACTTTTAATATTAGGACACTTACCTGTCCTGGAGTCCAGCGGCGTCCGCAGCAGAGGATGAGCGATCGCTCGTCACTCTGCTGCTCCCCCCGCCATTCTCAGTGAGGGAACCAGGAAGTGAAGCGCTCCGGCTTCACTACGGCGCATGCGCGAGTTGCGCTGCACCGCTGATTGGCTTTCGATGTGCTCTGGGAGCCGAGTGTTTCCAGAGCACAACGGGGGGACGACGGGAGGTGACGTTCTGCCCGCAGTAAACGATCAGCGTGAGTTCCACTTTAGGGTGGAGCTCCGCTTTAACCTGCTCCCACTTCAGCAGAGTGGACTCTGATTGCTTATAATACAAATAATACATTTGCATACAGTGGGATTCCCCGCTGACAGCTGAATGTAAACAAAAGAATGCTGGCATTAAAAAAGAAAAAAAAAACAATTTGAGGATCCTCCCCAAGCTATTTCAGGTCCTATGGGTCTGGTACCGATTTTTTTTTTTTAAGGGGAACCCCACAAAAAACAGCATGAAGCCCCCCAAAATTGATACCGGACCCTTATCCGAGCATGCAGCCCGGACGAGCGAGCAGTCAAAATCAGTGAGGAGAGAGAGGAGGCAGGGCCAAGTTGCAGCTCCGTATCTGAATGGACACACAGAGCAACATCTCAGCTTGGGTGACCCCATAGCAAGGCGCTTGCTGTGGGGGCACTCAGCAGGAGGGAGGGGCCAGGAGCTCCGACGAGGGACCCAAGAAGAGGAGGATCAGGGCTGCTCTGTGTAAAACCATTACACAGAGCAGATAAGTATAACATGTTTGTTTTTTTTAAACAAAAAAAAAAAAAAGACTTTACTCTCACTTTAAGGATGCCACCAGATGCCTGCCTAAAAAAAAAAAAGCGCTAGGCACTCTCCATACCCATCTGTTTCCTTATGGAAAATGGTAAAAATCCACAATCATTGTTATTCTTATTATTAAAAAATAATAAAAACATAAGGAAGGCGTAATATTAGTTGCTATTCTCATAGTTGCCCTACAGTTTTATGTCTTATCTGGTGTCCTTCAGCACAACTGGGCTGTACAACCCTGGGTGCTCCAGATGTGATTTTAGTAATACTACTGGACATTCTCATAGCTTTTAAACTACTTTCCAAGTATGAGACAGCCTGACACTGAAGTCTGTGTTTTGTTATTCTTAAGTGCTCACTAGCATTCCTCATCTGACCCAGAACAAGGAAGTTGGGGGCCAATGGGTCAAACATTTGCAGAGTCAGCAATTCCAAGAATACCACTCTTAAATATCTGTTAAACATAATGCTGACCACAAATAAATGATATGGAGTTTCAAAAGGAAGTCAGTTTGGGCAGAGAATCGCTGTGCTGGTAACTAATACTATTACATTTGTGCACAGCCTTCTTCAATAGGGAGTGCTACTTAAAGTGGAACTAAAGTCTAACTCTAAATAAAACAAAATTTGTGAGCAGGCAGGCTCTTCATTACAGTTGAGGCAAGCAATTTCTATTCTGCAATAAAATAAACTTACCTGCCTACTCGTAGGCTAAAGATTTTAAGGAAAGCAGGAGCCAGCAGCACCAGGGACACATCAGATTTGGCCGGGTTCACACTGGTACGATATGACAGTTGTACTACTTTGGATTTGACGTTGCCCTGCGACTTGAAGTCCGTCATGAGACCGACTTAAATGAACAGGGATCAGACTTCGATCCTCGACAATACTAGGCACTGTATCTGGTAAGAATCTTTAGGAAGAACTTCACGCCAAATTTTAAATAAAAAACCGGCATGGGTTCCCCTTCTAAGAGCATACCAGGCCCTTCGGTCTGGTATGGGGACCCCCACACCGAAAATACGGTGTGGGGGTCCCCCCAAAGTCCATACTAGACCCTTATCCAAGCACGCAGCCCGGCCAGTCAGGAAAGGGGGTGGGACCTGAACCGTATCAGGCTGCATGCTCTCAACATGGGGGGTGGGTGCCCTGTGGCCCCCCATCCCAAAGCATCCTGTCACCATGTTGATGAGGACAAGGGCCCTTTACCGACAACCCTGACCGTTGGTTGTCGGGGTCTGTGGGCGGGGGGCTTATCGGAATCTGGGAGCCCCCTTTTAAAAAGGGTTTCCCTAGATCCCCCACCCTATGTGAATAAGTATGGGGTACATTGTACCCCTACCCATTCATCTGTAGAAAAAAGTGTCAATAAAAAAAACACACTGCACAGGTTTTTAAAGTAATTTATTAGGCAGCTCTGGGGGTCTCTTCTGACTTCTTCTCCCTCTATCTGGTGTCTTCTGCTGGGCCTCCTCCGCTATATTCTGCTCTTGCCTGGTCTTCTCCGTTGTCTTCTTCTGATGTTGACACAACGCTCTCTCCCACTCTAATGGCCGCTGCGCGGTGTGCCACTACTTATATTGGCATGAGGCTGGGGTCACCAGAGGCCTGCCCCTTATGACGTCACTACCCACCATGCCACGGACGGTGATATCATCAGGGGCGGGGCATCTGGATGATGTCACGCCCCATGCCAATATAAGTAGTGGCACACCGTGCAGTGGGAATTAGAGTGGGAGAGAGCGTTGTGTCAACATCAGAAGAAAAGAAGAGGGAAGAAGTCAATGGTGAAGACCGGGCAAGAGCTGGAAAAAGAGCGGACAAAAGAGCAGAAGATAGCGGAGGAGGCCCAGCAGAAGACACCAGACAGAGGGAGAAGAACCAGTGAGGGCAGAAGAAGTCGGAAGACCCCCGGAGCTGCCTAAAAAATTACTTTAAAAACTTGTGTAGTGTGTTGCTTTTATTGACACTTTTTTCCCATACTCATTCACATAGGGTGGGGGGCCAGGATCTGGGAGCCACCTTATTAAAGGGGTTCCCAGATTCCGATAAGCCTCCCGCCCGCAGACCCTGACAACCATCGGCCAGAGTTGTCGGGAAGAGGCCCTTGTCCTGATCAACATGGGGACAGGGTGTCTTGGGATGGGGGGGCCGTAGGGCGCCCCCCCTTCCCCAAAGCACTCACCCCCCCCCGCATATTGAAGGCATGCAGCCTGGTACGGTTCAGGAAGGGGGCGCTCGCTCGTCCCCCACCCCCTTTCCTGACCGGCCAGGCTGCGTGGTCAGATAAGGACCTGGTGTGGACCCCCACGCCGTTTTTTCGTCGTAGAGGGTTTCCCTTAAGACCCATACCAGACCGAAGGGCCTGGTATGCTCTTGGAGGGGGAACCCATGCCGTTTTTTTATTTAAAATTTGGCGTGGAGTTCCTCCTCAAGATCATCAGAGCACAAGTTGCATGCCAAAGTGGAATCATGCAAGATGGCGATCCGACTTCAGTGATATTCAATGGGCTGAAGTAGGATCAAAGTCGGACCAAAGTAGTGCAGGGAGCATTTTCAAAGTCAGACCGACTTGTGTCAGACCAGTTAAGACGGCTCCCATAGGGAAACATTGATTTTCACACGTCATGCGACATGAGCTCCCAATGTCGGAGCAGTTGTCGTACCAGTGTGAACCCGGCCTTTATAGTAGCTAATATGCCTTGTGCCGAGTTCACTTTACTGAAGTGGTAATGGGTCAGGAGCAGGTCATGAAGAATTCTCTTTGGTTGCTTTTGGGCACCATGCTTGAAAGAAATATTTTTTCTTTAATGGGGTTTCAGGCTATAGAAAATCCTAATCTACAGTATATGGGGGGAAAAAAGGCAATTTTTTTTTATTGCTGTTGGTGTGCAGAAAGCTCCCAGAAATCGAATTTTCCAGCTCGTGTGATTGGCTTACTGCTTTTTCCAGAGGTCTGTACCGTGATGTCAAATTTTAGCCATCCCCTGCAATAGGTGTTTGATTTTTGGTGAAGGCTCATCATATTCAAAAAGGTTGCAGAAACTGCAGCTTACATGCCTAATAGTGTATATAGTTCATATAGAGATAACATAAGACTGTTTTAGGAATTTATACCTCAAGCCTAGGTTTTGAGTCCTTTGTGGACAACACCAGTCATTACATACTATAAAATGTTATCCAGCAGCACCCAAATAAAGTTGTGGTTATCCGCAGTCTAGATCAGGGCTCGACAAATCCCGGTTGCCAGGTCGCTATGGTGACTAGAAATAGCGTCCTGGCGACTTGGCTTGGAGGGTGGTCAAAAAAAAAAAAAATTTGTTCCATAGGACCGGGGCTCCGCTGGCTAGGCCAAAGCCGCAGCCTCGCCTAAAACATCCTGCTCGCCGCGATCCTGGGAAAAGGCCGCAAGCGGCATCTGCCGCTCGCGTGCTTTTCCCAGGATCGCTGTGGGCAGGATGTTTTAGGTGAGGCCGCGGCTTCGGCCTAGTCCGCGGAGCGCCTTTTCCCCAGGATCGTGGCGGACTAGGCCCCCACCATCCCCGGCGCTCGATCGCGGGGGGCCCGTGATGTCCGGTAATTGAGGCTGCGGCTTTGCGGCCTTGTGAAGTCCCCAGCTCTTCCTTGTGTGAGCTGGCGCCATCTGGTGCTGGCCGTTGGTATTACAAGTTAAACAGCAATTCTAATGTCATTTTTCACTATTTTCACTGCCATCTTCTTCCCTCTAATTAGAACCCCCAAACATTATATATATTTTTTATCCTAACACCCTAGAGAATAAAATGGCGATCGTTGCAATACTTTCTGTCACTCCGTATTTGCGCAGCGGTCTTACAAGCGCACTTTTTTGGGAAAAAATTACACTTTTTTTAATTAAAAAATAAGACAACAGTAAAGTTACCCCATTTTTTTTAATATTATGAAAGATAATGTTATGCCGAGTAAATTCATACCCAACATGTCGTGCTTCAAAATAGCGTCCGCTCGTGGAATGCCGACAAACTTTTACCCTTTAAAATCTTCATAGGCGACGTTTAAAAAAATCTACAGGTTGCATGTTTTGAGTTACAGAGGCGGTCTAGGGCTAGAATTATTGCTCTCGCTCTAACGATCGTGGCGATACCTCACATGTGTGGTTTGAACACCGTTTACATATGCGGGCGCTGCTCACGTATGTGTTTCGCTTCTGTGCGCGAGCTCGTCAGGACGGGGCGCGTTTTCTGGCTCCTAACTTTTTTAGCTGGCTCCTAGATTCCAAGAAAATTTGTCAAACCCTGGTCTAGATGCATTTCTTAAAACCGAACTCTAGGCAAATACAAAAGATGATTAAGTTATATATTAAATACAAATTCTTGAATATATTTTTATTGTAGCTTGTGTAAATACCAGAATTTCAATTGGTAACAGCCTCTTATAATTCAATGTACAGTAGCACTATGACAGGAAGAGGGAGGGGCAAAACTAAGAGCCAATTAGGTGAGCTACATGTGCTGACAATGAACATTCTAAAAGGAGGAGAAAGCAGCACATAAGCCTACTGCTGCTCCATCACTGTCAAATTACAGGCTGGGGGCAGGGAGGTTAAGAGTCTATGCACTTTAAGACCAGTCCTTTTCTGACACTGAATGTAAAAATCTGCTTTTTTTTTTTTGTGCTAGAAAATTACTTCGACCCCCAAAGATTATATATTGTTTCTTCATCAAAGGCCCTAGACAATAAAATGATGGTTTTTGCAAAAAAAAATTGTCACACAGTATTTGCACCAGCGATTTTTCAAAAACATATTTTTCAAAAAAAAAAAAAAATGTAATGAATACTAATGCACACACAATATACTACCCAATGTTTGGGTAAAATATTAAATATGGTGTTACCCCAAGTACATGGATACCCAACATGTCACGCTTCAAAATTGCACACGGTCACGGAATGGTACGTGATTTAAAAATCTCTCTAGGCGATTCTTTAAAAGCCTTTACAGGTTACCAGTGGAGAGTTACACGGAGGGTCTGGTGCTAGCATTATTGCTCTCACTCTGACATTTGCAGCTATACCCCACATGTGTTGTGCAATCTTTAGGTATGTGTGTGTGACCAACACCTGCACGGGGGCGCTTTAAACATTTATTTTTTTACACTGTTCTGTTCAATTTAAAATTTTTAGTTTTTTGATCAATATTATTGCTGTCACAAGCATTGTGATCAATGGGCTTTGACAGGTATTCTTTATGGAGAGATCTGGTGTCTATTAGACCCCAGATATCTCCTCTGCCCTTAAAAGCATCTGATCCCACCAAGATCAGTGAGATCAGATGCTTTTATTATTTAAAAATGGCGCTGTATACTTCCAGGGAAACCGGAAGTGATAAAAATGCTTGTCGCTTCCGTTCTCCAATACCATAGAGCTGATCAGAGACCTTCTGGTCCCCGAAAAGCACTATGGTAAGCCACTGGATCTGCCGGCTTCACTTCTGGGTTCTCCAAAGGGGCACTGGTGGGGGGTGGGTTTGGGTCATCACCCCCCCTGCCACCTGCTTCAATGGCTTTTACAAAAAAGCTGATAGTCTCCTGGAAACAATAATACTGAGGTGATGCCTGTAACAACGTGAAGGTATGTACTCTTCAGGTGGTTATACTGGATAACTAACAGAGAAAAGTCAAGTCGGCAGACTGGCTGTGCCAATTTTGGGACTATTTATGGAGCATCTCTTTAAAACAGGAAAAGTGATGATAACCTAAAATGATGTATTTATGGGTGATTTGTGGACCTTGCAGTGCATTAAATAGTGATTGTAAATACTCTGCTTTAAAGATCATTTAAAAGTCATATCTGGTGTTATGAAGACTTTGTCTTTATTTTGCCAGATAGCTTGATCAAATATCGTCTCCAAAACAGGGTTTCTTGTTTGTATGTATTTTTGGCTACTTATCCAGGATTTCAGATCATGCATGGCCGCTGTGCGTTTGCCAAAAAAAAGATGCCAAGTATTAATTAAATATTGTTGGCAACTGTAGAACTTTATGGCACAGACTTCCCATAGTAACTCTTCTATCTCAGATAAGCAGCATAGTAAGCAGTCCAGGATTTTCATAGCACAGACATGCTGTATGCAGATTTAGATAGATATGGTCCCATTCTGCAGACATAAATTGGGATATTGTTTAATATAATTTTTTAGTATTAGAAAATTTGAATTTTTTCATTATTTTTCACATTTTTGTTCACAATCTTTAGTACCGAATAGGAAAAATAATCGAAATTCGAACTTGAAATTGCAGTTTGTAGCTTAGTATACAGATGCTGTTATTTACAACATTTTATCACTTTCATTCCAGAGCAATTTTTGCTTTTCATTTCTGCATTAGTTCACCCAGATAAAACTTTTTTTGTTTATTCTGTTAGATACCCATCTAAATTTGAGATTGTTTTGCAAGAGAAATATGGATTTTTTTTATTTCATCTTATTTCTGTTTACATCCATAGGCAGTTTTTATTATAAAATAAAAAACTTTAAAAAATATATAATGTTTTGCCATTTCTCTTCCAACTTCCCTTCCAAGCACACTGAAAATAAAATGATCCAGTATTTACTCAGCAATGTATTCTCTTTATAACAATAAGAAATATATGCTGGAGGCAATATTTTATTTTATCCCAACACACCATGAACATACAGTTTATGGGTATAACTGCTATATTTTTTTTTAAGCACAGAAATAAATGATTCAGCGATTTTAAATGTATCCCCAAATGTTGCCCGACCACTTTCCATAGAACAAAAAACGTCTCATAATCCTCAGTTTTGTAAAGAATTTTAACCTATTTATTTAAAGTTTTCAAAGTACAAATGGGATTTGACAATCAGAAATCAAAAAACAAAAAAGCACGCAATAAGCCAGATTGGCCCATGTAACCTAATGTATGTTTACACACAAAAAAACTTGGATAAGGCCCCTTCACACGGGGCAAACTCCACTAGCTCAGCAGGGAATCTGTCCGCTGGTCCCTGCTGAGCAGACAGACGGCTGGTCCGTGTCCACACTGCTTTGTGGGCGGTGGGATGTAAATGGACACCTGACTGCCATCCGATCTGATGGCAGGCAGACTGAATATTCGAAGGTGTAAACAGACACATGTCCGTTTACATCCACCGCTTTATAGAGGAAAATAGGACAATAGGGGGGTCCCATCGGGTCCATCTTGAAAAATTGACAGATGGACCTGATCGGTCCGCTCGTGTAAAAGGGTCCTAATGAATCCAGGTATACACTCAATACAAATGACATGTTAACAAGGCAAAATATGTAGACAGGTGTGCTCCAATAAAAATCTTTAGAGCAGGCATGTGGTGATAATAATATAATTTATGATGGATTGTAGGGAGCAGAACAAGTATTTTAAAGTGGTTGTGAACCCTTACAACTCACTTTATGCTACAGGTAAGCCTATATTAAAGCGGTTGTAAACCGCATAAACTTTTTTTTTTCCCCCCCAAACCTGCAATGCAAAAGGCATAATAGGCTAGTATGCACCGCATACTAGCCTATTATGAAATACTTACCTCGGAACGAGGTGTGTACCACTTACCTGGTCCACGCCGAGCAGGATGTCATCTTGCTCCGGCGTGTCTTCCGGGTATCGCCGCTCCAGCGCTGTGATTGGCTGGAGCGGCGATGACGTCACTCCCGCGCGTGCGCGCGGGAGATTTAAAATCGGCAGGGTCCGGCGATGCCGGTCCTTCAGCCGTGGAGTCCCCCCCTGCGCATGCGCCGCCCGCATTGCGGGGGTAATATCTCCTAAACCGTGCAGGTTTAGGAGATATTCTCCTTACCTACAGGTAAGCCTTGTTGTAGGCTTACCTGTAGGTAAAAGTCCAAATAGTGGGTTTACAACCACTTTAAGACTTACCTGTAGCTACCCTGGATATCTCCTGAACCTCCACGGTTTAGGAGATATCTCCCTGAGTCTGCATGTGACCTAATGTATGTTTACACTGCTTTGTGGGCAGTCTGATGTAAATGGACCGACTGTCTGTTTACACCTGACTGCCATCCGATCTGATTCTCTGGGTAGATAGGGAACCGATCCCTATCAATTTGTTTTTAGTGAATCGGACTGGATATCCGAAGGTGTAAACAGACACATGTCCGTTTACATCCACCACTTTATAGAGGAAAATAGGACAATAGGGGGTCCCATCGGGTCCATCTTGAAAAACTGACTGATGGACCTGATCGGTCCGCTCGTGTAAAAGGGTCCTAATGAATACAGGTATACACTCAATACAAATGACATGTTAACAAGGAAAAATATGTAGACAGGTGTGCTCCAATAAAAATCTTTAGAGCAGACAACTCACTTTATGCTACAGATAAGCCTATATTAAGGCTTACCTGTAGCTTCCCTGGATAACTAATGAACCTGCACGGTTTAGGAGATATCCCCCTGTGTCTGCATGTGCCAAAGTCATCGGCACATGCGCACTGAAGCAACGGCAGGTCGTGCCTTCGCTTCAGTTAGACCTGCCGCTACCGGCGGCTCCCACGCGCATGCGCGGGAGTGACGTTAGTAAGCTCCGGGAGAGATGTCCACAGACGGATGCATACTAGCTCATTATGCCTTTGTCTTACAGGGTTTTTTTTTTAGGGATTACAACCACTTAAAGCAGGGGTGCCCAACCTTTTGAAGAGCGAGGGCCACTTAAAGCGGATCTCCGCCGGAAAAAAATTAAAAGCCAGCAGCTACAAATACTGCAGCTGCTGACTTTTAAAATTAGGACACTTACCTGTCCTGGAGTCCAGCGCCGTCAGCAGCAGAGGACGAGCGATCGCTCGTCACTCTGCTGCCCCCACCGCCATCCTCGGTGAGGGAACCAGGAAGTGAAGCATTACGGCTTCACTGCCTGGTTCCCTACGGCGCATGCGCGAGTCATGTGCGCCGTGCTCACTGGTCCCTGCTGTGTTCTGGGAGCCGTGTGTTTCCCAGAACACAACGGACCCGCAGACTTTGTGGCCAGAAGTGGGTGCAAATACCTGTCTTTAGACAGGTATCTGCACCCCCTCCCCCCTGAAAGGTGTCATGTGACACTGGAGGGGGGAGGGTTCTAAAGAGCGGAAGTTCCACTTTAGGGTGAAGCTCCGCTTTAAGCAACTTGGTAACTAGTTGTGGGCCACAATGAGCAGAGCGGGCGGATGACAGGTCACGGCTACTCTAAAGGCCCTACGATCCAATCAGCATGGATGGAAGGGGACGAATTCCCTTCTATTTTATTTTTAGAGGATCGGATTGGAGCTAGGCGGGTGTAAACAGCCAAAAGTCTGTTTATATCTGCCGCTCTGTAGAGGTGAATTGAGGGTCCGATTGGGCAGGGCCAATTGTGTGAAAAGGGCCTAAGACTGCTTTCACACTGATGTGCTGCGGTTTACAGACACCACGGGCGTAGCCTAGTGCACCTGTGCCTATCCTGTGGGTCAGCTGAACTTTGTTATAGACTCCGCCTGTGGCAAAAGCTGGTGCTGTATAGGAAGCATCGGCTTATGGGGCTCTGCTCCGCAGCTGCTTTCTTCTTCTACCACCAGCTTAATTCACAACACTGATGCTGTGGTATGGCGGGTCGGCAACCTGCAATCTGGGCTTGCCAACCTGCCATTCCAGAGTAGGAGGTTGTGGGCCATATTGGAGGGCTCCGGGGGCCACACGTGGCCCGTGGGCCACTGGTTGGTCACCCCTAACTTAAAGTGTATTTAAGCTCAAGAATAAAAATCTATTATATTCAGTAAAAATGCTTGATTATAGCAGTGAAATTCACTGCTATAAGTAATCCTAGTGTGTGTAAAAAAAAACCTGATCACCTTTCCAATGTAGAACAGTGTTACTATGGTAACACTAATGCTCTGGTCACAGTATGTAAAAAAAAATTAAGAAAAATTAAATAAACAAGAAAACAAGTATTTCAAAAAATGTAAACAATGTATTACAATTTTTAATTTATTTTTCTTTACCTACTGTCATCAGTCAGTGTCCCTGCTCACTGTCGCACCAGTTATATGATGACTCTGTACTGCACTGGTGACAAAAAAATGACAACTTAAAAAAACACACCATGCTTCTTACTAACTGTCTTCTTTCCAAAAAGGGTCATTTGGGGGATATTTGTACTGTCCTGGAGTTTTCAGGCTGTCATTACTAAATTTTTATATATATATATATATATATATATATATATATATATATATATATATATATATATATATATAGCGCTACATTCTTGTATATTGATGTGTGTTTGCATACTTTAATACAACGTCTATGCAGAGAGATGTTTTGTTTAGTATTTTGGTTGCCTTGGAGACGAGGAGAGACCCAAATACTGGTAATGCAGAGAGATGTTTTGTTGAGGATTTTTTTTGGTTGCCTTGGAGACGAGGAGAGACAGGGGAAAACAATCCCGGTGGTTGGGGCAAGTGATCTGAGGGTGCCCGAGGGACAGTGGCCGGATTGCAGAGACCGAGAGACACTCATCCGAGCATCGGGGGAACGGGATCCATCCAGCGGAGCTGAACGGAGCTGACGGAGAAGCAAATTGCAGTCACAGGACCCTGAACAAAAGTTGCTACCCGGAGCTCCGATCCAGTGGGTGAGCGGGTCACGACCCACAGTTTGCTAAGTTTACACGCAGTTAGACTCATACAGGCCTCACTGGGATTTATAGTTCCACAGAGGAGCAGAGAAACTGACACCGAGAAGGCTTGAGGCCTATCTAATTTGACGTTTCAAGCGATTTTAAAATAGTTGTTGCAGTTACACCAGGAGCATTTTCACTTCAATTTGACTCATCAAAACTGTGGATTACAAATCACTTTAGCTAGCGAAGAGAAGAAGATCCAAGACCAAGTACTTTAAGTGAGATCTCACGCATAGCTAATAAAGTAGGGGGAGCTCCCAGGTATAAAATGTTTATGTATACTGTTTTCAAATAGCTTATGTTTAAATCAATTGTGCTGTCGTCTTACGTTGGGATGACAGCACAATTACTGTAATCACTTCTTTGCATATTTCACAGTAAAATATATCTCTGGTTAAGTATCCAGTTGTTGTGGCGTACTGTTTTTCTCACTCCAAGTGCAGTCAGTGGATCCTGGGGTTATAATACAGGTATTTTGTATTGTCTTACATTGTATTGTATTGCATTGCATCACAGCTGTGCCAAGGGGATTGAGCCAAGTTAGTGGGGTTTATTGGTAGAGTGCAGGCCCAAATTAAACCAGCAGCTCCTTCGGGGGTCAGTGCTATATATATATATATATATATATATATATATATATATATATATATTGTAATGTTGGGGTTATTTAGCATCTGTGTAGAGCATACCAGTGAGCAGAGTCCACGCCAGTTGTGCTTTTTAAGGGTTTGTTGACCCACTTTTATTAAAAGAAAGAAAAACGTCCATCCAGAATTTCCCACGCAGGGGGTTTCAAGTTGCTACAGCAATAAAGAAATAGTCAACCGAAAATGCCGAGCCACCTGGCTCTCTTCAGAAATACAGCCCCTTAGGCTTACACTTCAGCCCTCTTGGCCACGTACCAAAGTACCTGTACAAATCACTGTACCTTCTCTCAGCTTCTGTGCTGCTCAGCCCACAGCTTTGGGTCCTCTGTCTATACCAGTGTTTCTCAACTCCAGTCCTCGAGGCGCCCCAACAGGTCATGTTTTCAGTCTTTCCATTATTTTGCACAGGTGATTTAATCAGTTTCACTGGCTTAGTAATTACCACAGCCATTTCATCTGAGGGAAATCCTGAAAACATGACCTGTTGGTGCGCCCCGAGGACTGGAGTTGAGAAACACTGGTCTATACCATGCAGACATGCATGCTTCTCCCTTGCTTGCCTGGACTCCTCGGGAGGGTGGAGTCCAGAACACTGGTCCTGACTCTACTATAAGCCCAGGAACCACCTGTTCAATCAACCAGCCAGACTCCTGGCTGTTTCCAAAACCCGGTCCCAGGATTGGAGATTCCATCCCACCCATGTCACTATAGAATCTCTGGGCTCCAGGTCCCCAAGTGGATTTTATAAACTTGGGAGGAAACTGACCAAACAGATTCCTCCACATTAAATAACCCTGGAGCCCCTCAACCTGCCTATTTGAGAATCCTGGGCGACCATTACCAGGACAGGGAACTGTACTATCACTATATATATATATATATATATATATATATATATATATATATATATATAATATAATATACCACAGTTTGTGGACTCTTTCTTACAAACTAAATAATATACACTGATTTGGACTATTTTCACCTGAATTTATGAAGAAAGTTTATTTATTTGTAACATTTTATAACAAAAAACAAAGTAAAACATTGTTTTTTTTTTCTGTTTTATTTCCTTTATTTTATTTACCAAAAATTAAAAACCTCAGTGGTGATTAAAAACCACCAAAAGAAAGCTCTATTTGTGTGGGAACAAATGATGTAAATCTCATATGGGTACAGTGTTGCATGACAGCGCAATTGTCATTCAGCCCTCGTTCACACTGAACGCGGGTTTGAAATTGTACGAGTTCAAAATTGCATTTCAGTGCGAGTTTGGGGGCGATTTAAAAGACATCATCTGTGTGGGTTCATGCACAGATGTCTATTGAAATACTTTTGGTAATTGGTACGGCTTCCCACTGATTGGGACAGTGCCATTGCCGCCAATAGGCTGAGATTTGGCATACGATATGACATGTCTCAAAGTGCGACAGCGCTGAAAATTGGCCTGGGCAGGAAGTGGGGGAAAGTGTTTGGTATTGAAGTGGTTAATAGGAATAGGCTAGAAATAGTTGAAATTCAGTGTGGGAATAAATATATGATTTTACATTCTGACCATAGATGCATTTTATATCTTTTTTTTTTTTTTTTTATAGAAAAACAAAAATAGTTCAAATTGTGTTTTTTAATGAACTGTGATTGCTGTGAATCATGTTTAGGACTATTATTCTTGTGTTATAATTCCTAATCATAGCTTATTTTTATTGTATTGTTTCTTGCAGACTAAAGAGCTGATCACCGTTGTCCCCAGCCATGGCTCTTGCTGCAGTTTCAGCCTCTTGTCAAGTGCTCAGAGGGACTACTGGAATTTTCACTGGTCAGTTGTCCTCATTGCTGCGGAGAGCTCCTGCTTTGTGCTCTTGTACCCTGAATAGGTGGGTGAGCTGTCTGCAAGCACTATTAAATATTGTTTGAAAAGCGATGTGATGGCAGTTCTGTTGTTCTAGGATAGAGATGCTCAGTAAACTCTCAAACAGTAGATTTTGTTGCTGTTGTACAACACGGCCTTTTCGTAAGTAGCCCCTACACTGTGTAGTTCAGCAAGGCAGCACAGTTGTTTCTGCTGCTCGTGGCTCTGGATTGCTCTACTAACTCAGAACACGGATATTAAATAATTCTATGTTATCATGATAGGAAAAATGCAGTGATTTTTTTTTTTTTAACTAGAATATTTTTTTCAATTCCTGATTTTGGATTTATTTAATGATAGAAGGAAAATGACATCACAAAGGAAGACGGATCATTTGGAGAGGACGGCAAACACATTCAGGCAGGAGGTGAGTGGACAGGTTCATCTATCATAAAATACTTCCTTGCTTAATTGTCCTTTTTTACTTCATCTCTTTTATTTTAACACCCACACATTTTCACTGTTGTGTGAGCAGCGATATATTGAATTACCAGCTGGGTTATTGTAGCTCTTAGAGACCCCATTGGTTAGATTTCCACACAGTAGTTTAGATCTCTGCCCTGCCACAAGGCCATTACAGTGTTGTCATTCTCTCACTCCTGTACTCCCCATTTACTGTTTATTCTATATTATGTAAAATCTATCAGGGGAGCGGAATACTATCATATGTTTAGGCCAAAACTAGACATTTTGGCAGGGAGAACTTATTTTTCAAGATCCCAAGAAGAAGAAAGCTGGAATTTTACAAATTTTGCCAGAAACCACACAAAACTGCAACACCCGTTTAGAAAAGAGTTGGCTTTTAATGCATTATTTAAACAAAATTAACACATTTCCTGTAATGCGTATAGCAGATTTAGGCGTCTGTGCAATAAAGGCACGGTCTATTTAAATTTAAAAACAATCTTTATAATGTAGTGCAGTTCCTATTTTGTTTTTATATCTACAGATATACACTGAGTACATTACTGGCACTGCCATAAACATGTCTACAGATACAGTATACGATCAGTACCTTATTGACAGTCCCATAAACATGTCCACAGCTATACAATGAGTACCATACTGGCACTTCCATAAACATGACCACCGATATACAATGAGCACCATTCTGGCACTGACGGGGCCTTTTTGATGCTTTTTACAGCGTTCCAGTACAATCCAGTGCAGAAAAAAATGCAGCATGTTCTACTTTTTTTTCTGGAACTGAAACGCATCAAATACACACATGCAGAAAAGCATCTGGAACGTGTCTGGACTGCGTTTCTATGGTGTGAATTGGCCCTTCAAACATATGCACACATGTGAAACCATTTTTTCCAGAATAAAGTCCGGTGAAAAATATAAATCAAATTGTTTCATATCTTTAATTGTATACATTGTGTTAGTCACATGTTAAAAGCTAGCAGCTGATAATGTCTTTTCTTCTATTTTTTATATTATTCACATTGAGTGTAGCACTGTCTTGTCTTGATTAGTTCGTTTTAGCCTACAGAGCATTTTTAAAGTGTATTTTTTTCTTACTTTAATGGCGCGTACACACAATCATTTTTCAGGCTTGAAAAAAAAACGTTGTTTTTCAGCATGTCCAAAAAACAAAGTTTTTCCAACTTCATCATTAAAAACGACGTTGCCCACACACCATTGTTTAAAAAAAAATGATGAACAAAGCACGGTGACGTACGACGGCACTCTAAAGGGGAAGTTCTAATTGCCTTTTGGCTGCTTTAGCTGGTTCCGTGTTAGTAAAAGACGATTCACGCTTTTTTGTCTGTTACAGCGTGATGAATGTGCTTACTCCATTATGAATGATAGTTTTACCAGAACGAGCGCTCCCATCTTATAACTTGCTTCTGAGCAAGCGCGGGTTTAAAACGTCGTTTTTGCCCACACACGATCATTTTTTACAACCCGAAAAACTACATTTTTTAAAACGACGTGTCTCCAAAGTCAATCTCTCCCATCCTAGAGAGTTGTTGCAGGTGTCCCATTGGGTGATTTTTCCCTAAGGCCGCTTTCACATTGAGGCATCGGCCGTAAAGCAACGATATTTTTAGCTGCGATTTACTGTTGTTTTTGCGGCACTATTCGGCCGCTAACAGGGAGCTTTTAACCCCCCGCTAGCATCCGAAAATGGGTTAAAACTGCTCGCAGAGTCCTGCTGCCCATTGATTTCAATGGACAGGGGCGCTTTAGAAGCAGTGTATACACCGCTCCTACAGAGCTACAAAGATGCGGCTAGCAGAACTTTTACCGTCCTGCCAGCGCACCGCTCCAGTGTGAAAGCCCTTGGGCTTTCGCATTGGAGTGAAAGGCTCTTTCAAGGTGCTTTGCAGGCGCTATTTTTTTTTTTTTTTTGCAAAGTGCCTTAATGTGAAAGCAGCCTTACCCTTACCATTTGTTTAGGCCTGGTTCACACCCCTATGCATGCTGCATATTCCAGTTGCATTTTCAATACACATTTTTGAACCATTGAAGTCTATGGAACCAAAAACCAGAAAAAAGTTCCTGGCCCTTTCCATAAAATGCATAGATGTGAACGCGACCCATAGGACACCATGTTAAATGGACTGTAGTGTGTGTGTGTGCAAATCTGAAAACGCATTAAAAAATGCAAAGTTGGGAACCAGGCATTTGTGTCAACAGGGGTTATTGGGATAAAAATACTGAAACAGAGTAAAAAAAATGCATTTGCAAACACAAATTAATTGTTATTTGAACTTTGTTCTAATTAGAAGAGTTGGTGTTTTTTTTTAATTCAGTATATCAAGTGATAAGTCTACTCACAGAACGAAAGTAACCTAAAATGTTCTGTGCCACAGGAAATTATGAATAATTTTTATAAATTCTTTTGTGTATATAAATCTCTATAACTTTCTATCCAAGCAGTTTATGAAGGTGCCTGTTCTGCATTACATAACGTGGTCCAGGGTTTGGTGTCTGTCACTGGAGGTCCTGTTACAAAGTTTTATGTTCTTTTATTACACACTTTGTATGGATTTGACTTTGTGTAGTATACATAAATCTCTGGCGTTCCCTATTATTACATATGGCAGTGGTACCCATACCTAAAGGGTTATGTAATTGCACACAGCTGTGCTTGATTTGTGCTTTGTGTAGTTTAGACCTGGTGGTGATTGTTCCTACGAGCTGAATGTTTTCACTCATGTGTGATGAAATCAGTGTGTTGGTTTGCGTGTTCCATGTGCTGACAGTCCATGAAAGAAGACACACACTCAGCCATTCCCCTGACATATAATACAAACACATTGACAAAACACCCACATGTTTTTCTGCTATAGTATGATCATTTCATGCTATTGTTATGCTGAATTCAACAACCACCGTTCTGTATACATGGCTGCACACTCATGGCATGACACTATTATTCATTGTGTAATTTTTTTTCATTATTTTTTCTTAACATCACATACCTACTTTTCTGAAGAGCTTCTAGCTAGAGCACACATTTGGGGAGGTTTTAATAAAATAAAAAGTTACTCTTAGTAGGACATTCACTGTATATATTACTGGAGCTTCACACAAGGCCCTTTTATTGCTATGCATATAGCTTTTTTAAACTGTGTTCTCTTTTTTTATTTTTTTCGGTGTCTGATATTTTAAAACGGTTACATTTTGTTTAAAAAAATGGGAGACGAATTAAAGTGCCTTGAAAAAGTATTCATGCCCCTTGAAATGTTCCTAATTTTTTAATGTTACAACCAAAAACGTAAATGTATTTCATTGGGATTTTATGTGATAGACCAGCGCAGAGTGACAAATAATTGTGAAGTGTAAGAAAAATAATGAATGGTTTTCAAAATGTTTTACAAATTAATATGTAAAATATAAGTGTGGCGTGCATTTGTATTCAGCCCCCTTTGCAGAACCACATTTGTGTCCATTCTTTGGACAGATGGTATCTGTGAGCAGTAATTTTCAAGTCTTGCCACAGATACTCAATTGGATTTAGGTCTGGACTGTGACTGGGCCATTCTAACACATGGATAAGCTTTGATCTAAACCAGGGGTCTCCAAACATTCTAAACAAAGGGCCAGTTTATTGTCCTTCAGACTCTTGGAGGGCCAGACTTTGGCCAGCGGAGTGAAAATTTTCCTGGCATCAGTGGGTGTAAACATCTGGTATTAGGGGGAGGAATAGTGCCCCGTTGCTGGTATCATAGGGAGGAAGTGCCCCATTAGTGGTGTCAGTGGGAAAAATGGTGCTCCATTGTCTGTGTCAGATGGCAGAATTGTGTCTCGTATCATTTGGAGTGACAGTGCTCCAAGGGCCGGATAAAGGCAAGCAAAGGGCCGCAGTTTGGAGACCACTGATCTAAACCATTCCATTGTAGCTCTGGCTGTATGTTTAGGGTTGTTGTCCTGCTGGAAGGTGAACCTCCACACCAGTCTTAAGTCTTTTGCAGACTCTAACAGGTTTTCTTCCAAGATTGCCCTATATTTGGCTCCACCCATCTTCCCATCATCTCTGTCCAGCGTCCCCATGGGGATGGGGATTGTGTGTTCAGGGTGATGTGCAGTGTTAGTTTTCCACCACACTTAATGTTTGCTTTTAGGGCAGAAAGTTCAATTTTAGTATCCTCTGACCAGAGCACATTCTTCCACATGTTTTCTGTGTCCCCCACATAGTTTCTGGCAAACTGCAAACAGGACTTCTTATGGCTTTCTTTCAACAATGGCTTTCTTCTTGCCACTCTTCCATAAAGACCAGATTTGTAAAGTGCACAACTAATATAAAAAAATATAAAAACGATGTATTATTAAAAAAATTATTAACAAAACATTAACAGCGCTAGAAAGAGCCTATAAAAGGCTTATGAGACCAATACTCATGTACTGCAATGGTACATTGAGAAAAAAGATTTCTGAGACTATATATATATCGCATAAAAAAATATTATGTAACATGTGTTCCCACTCTTTGTGAGTCCATTAATAATAGTCCGTGTAATTTCTCAGATGTACAGTTCTTTGTTAGGAGTGATCTTCACAGGATAGCTATTTGTCTGCTCAAATGCTGGTAGTGACTCTCTGTGATTTCCCCCTAAGGTTTTGTACTCACCAGAATGTAGTACTTTAAAGGCATTGGATATATCCACTTGTACGCATCGGTTCTCCTCCTCTGGTGTGTGGTGATGATCCGTGTGCTCTTCAATCTCTGCAAAGGTTATAGGTAAGCCTGGACCTCCAGATGGCAGCTCCCTCACTGACTCCTCCACTGAGCCTGAATCAAGGATGGTATCACCTTGGGGGAGTTTTCCCTTCACTTCCTGTCACATAGGCAAAACAGGAAGTGAAAGGAGAGGCTCTTTAGAGGCGCTATTTTTAGCGCTAAAGCTCCTGTAAAGCGCTTCAGTGTGAAAGCAGCCTTGGGGGAGTTTTCCCTTCACTTCCTGTCACATAGGCAAACTTGCTTGCCTATGTGACAGGAAGTGAAGGGAAAACTCCCCCAAGGCTGCTTTCACACTGAAGCGCTTTACAGGAGCTTTAGCGCTAAAAATAGCGCCTCTAAAGAGCCTCTCCTTTCACTTCCTGTTTTGCCTATGTGACAGGAAGTGAAGGGAAAACTCCCCCAAGGTGATACCATCCTTGATTCAGGCTCAGTGGAGGAGTCCGTGAGGGAGCTGCCATCTGGAGGTCCAGGCTTACCTATAACCTTTGCAGAGATTGAAGAGCACACGGATCATCACCACACACCAGAGGAGGAGAACCGATGCGTACAAGTGGATATATCCAATGCCTTTAAAGTACTACATTCTGGTGAGTACAAAACCTTAGGGGGAAATCACAGAGAGTCACTACCAGCATTTGAGCAGACAAATAGCTATCCTGTGAAGATCACTCCTAACAAAGAACTGTACATCTGAGAAATTACACGGACTATTATTAATGGACTCACAAAGAGTGGGAACACATGTTACATAATATTTTTTTATGCGATATATATATAGTCTCAGAAATCTTTTTTCTCAATGTACCATTGCAGTACATGAGTATTGGTCTCATAAGCCTTTTATAGGCTCTTTCTAGCGCTGTTAATGTTTTGTTAATAATTTTTTTAATAATACATCGTTTTTATGTTACTATTTTATTATAATAGCTGCTTTTCCACTGCATAAAACAATTATACATTTAACCTTCTTTCCATCGAGCGCTGGGATCAGAATAATCCGCAGGTTTTTTCTGATAAATTTTTTGCACAACTAATAGTTGTCCTGTGGACAGATTCTCCCACCTGAGCTGTGGATCTCTACAGCTCCTCCAGAGTTACTACGGGCCTCTTGGCTGCTTCTCTTGATTAATGCTCTCCTTGCCCGACCTGTAAGTTTAGATGGACAGCCATGTCTTGGTAGGTTTGGAGTTGTGGCATACTCTTTCCATTTTTGGATGACGGATTATACAGTGCTTTTTTTAATAACCTAACCCTGCTTTAAACTTCTCCACAACTTTATCCCTGACGTGTCTGGTGTGTTCCTTGACCTTCGTGATGGTGTCTGTTTACTAATTATTACTAATTCCCTATAACAGGGAACAGACGATCAGTGACACTGCCACAGAGAAGAACGGGGAAGGTGTGTTTACACTCACCTCTCTCCGTTCTCCAGCTCTTGTGACCAATCGCGGGACACTGGCGTTTTGCTTGGTCATGGAGCTTTCGGCGTGCGAGACCCACGGCTGGGCTCTTAAAGGGCAAGGTACCTGTACGTGCCTGTGCCCAGCCGTGCCATTCTGCCGACGTATATTAGCGTTAGGCTGTCCTTAAGTGGTTAAAAATCAGCAGCTACAGTATTTTTATCTGCTGACTATTTTTTTCAAACATAGTGAAGAACCTCTTTAAATTGCAGATGTTTTTCTTTGCCCAGGATAGATAGCTTCTACGTATAGCCACCCATGGTAATAAATAGCTTTACATGGGTTTACACAACGTGTTAAACACAAGGCCTGTGGGCCAAATTCAGCCCTCTTGGCCATTTCATGTGGTCCTCACACACAAGGCTTGTTTTCAGCTAAACATGGTGGAAACTCTCACAGATCTCTGCCTGCCCGGCACTCATGGCAGGGATAGGGAAGATTTAGATGGCAGGTGAAGTGTGGGATGGGGCAATATGTGGTAAGCTCCACTGTGCCCGGTTACACAGACTCCAACCAACGATCTCCCTGCAAGTGAGAGAGAGGGGCAGAGCCACCTGCATTGCCATGAGGTACTAGAGCTGGGCTGGGTGGGTGAGATAAGAGGAAATCTTTATGATGCAGAGGTCAGAGGAGGGGTGGAAGTGAGATGTGGACAGCCAAGAGAGCTGAACTCTGCACGTTGTGTGCACCCCACCCCTAAACCCTGCAGTCTATATGTAGCGCACTACTCAAACTTGCACTGTGTACATAGGTCACTCCTGAACTCTGCACTGTGTACATAGGGCACCCCTGAACACTGCAAGTTTAATTTATGCAAGTAGCGCCGTATATATTGTGGGGGTGAAGACTGCTGGTGACGATGGGGGCGTGGAAGGAGCAGCTTGAACAGAGCACAGACACAGTCCTGTGTAAATTGCAGAGAAAGACATACACTGCAGGAGACAGAGAAACCGCAGTGTATCGATCTTTCCAGTGATTAGCAGTACAGGGGGTTTGTCAACAGATGTCACTGTACAGGCAGGCTCTGCTCCCAAATAGAATTCAAAGAATCAAACTTGCCACAATGGGATGGATGTGCTTGCATGCCTTGGGGTCGTCAGTTTGAAATAGGAAATTGGGGGACTGGCAGGATCACTAGGTATTTCACACAAAGGAAGCAATTAAAAAAAGAACAGGACACTTTCTAATACAAGTCTGTGGTAACACAGAAACATATTAGAAATATGAAATGTTGGGGTAACACACACTTTAGGGAGTATTAATGAAGGAAAACAGCTCTATCCAACAATGACTACAATTACACATAGAGTTTAGATGCATTTTTCTAATTCCTGCAGTTTTAGGATGTTTTATTCAGATTATCTAATGTTTAAAAAGAGTGCATAGAGAGGCACAACCTGAATAAAATATGCACAAAAAAAGAAAATAAGATTGTATTTTTGTGGGATAGGAATACCCACCCTGTACCTTGTTACACTAAAAACCTCATAGTCATTGTTATATAAAATAAAAGTGTCAGTTCAGTTTTACATGTCAGGAATAAAGTGTACAGGTAGAATGCATGGCCTGTCTTCTACATATTCACTAATGGGTTATTTTAATTTTTGAGCTCTTTATCTCCTAGACCTTTTGTTTTAGCATTCATTTACTTCATTTTGCAGGTTATTTCTCCGGCAACAGTTTGTGGGATTACCAATGAATCTTCCACTGTAAAAAGAGTGCGGCTATCTGTAGGAAACAGTGAATTTACTTTCAAAGCAGGACAGTGGTAAGAACACTTTTCATGATCTATGTTTTTTTGTTTTTTTTTAAGAAAACCTGTCGCCTAACTTACTGTCTGCCAGTTGTACACAAATGGCTGAACAGTGCAGCTAACCAGGCAGGAGAGCATTTTAAAATGGCCTTTCCTTTTTACATGCTTGCGTGCGCCCTCTACAGCGCACACGAGCACTACAATGTGACCGCACTGTTTACTGGACAGCTTACTGAATAAATGTACAGAGCCCATGAGAGTGGCATTGTACCATGTGATCTCTGTGACCAATCGCAGCAATCACACATAGTTTTAACTGGCTGTAGTTAGCAGCAGCTTTCACTTTCATCTCACATAGTAATTGATGGAAGGAAGTTCCTGATTACAGACGGCACACAGGAAAAAAATAATAAAACATGTATCCTCTACCAAAAACACTGACACACCCCCTTCTACAGTCATCACCCTTTTACAGTATGTGTCGGCTCTAAACTGACCTGTATATTAACCTCTTACCTGCCTTATCCTGCACATCTGTACATTAACCCCTTTATCTCCTTCCTCCTGTTTGCCTGTAGATTATTGCCCTTTAACTCCCCATTTACACTGTGAATGGCCTGTAAATGCTTTTGTATCTATTGCACCATTCGCAAGCTCCATGTTTTAATCATCAGGTGTAAAGATGAACTGGTTATTCCAGTCATTGTATCTGCAGAACTCCTGGAACCCAGTGCTGATTCAGAGAAACAGCAACCCCCTGTGTATGCGAACATATGTGTGAAGTAGTGTGTTTTTGCCATTTTTGGAAGCTTTGTATCATATTTTGGTTTCCCAATCACCAAATGATCAAAACTGAGGGGGAAATAGATGGAAACTACCACAAATTTGCAATTAGACTCCAATAGCTTGATTGTTTAAAAACAAGAAATAGTGCAGACCATGGGTGGCAAATAGCTTTTTTTTTCATTGACTACCAAAATTGCCAAGCATATGCCCATCTTTGCTGTCTTTAGTTAGGGTTTGCACTAGTGCGATGCCAGACATTGCATGTGATACGCACCATATAGCTGTGCACATCACATGCGATGTCTGTGCAATTCAAATTCACCCATACAAACTGTATGGCTGAAATCACATTGCATTCGCACCAAAATGGTGCAGGACCCTTATTTTGGTCCACACTGGAATCAGATCGCATGGGTGTTCAGACCAATCCGATCCGATTCTTGTCCGATTTCACAGTTTGCACTGGGATCTGCAAAACAATTTGGGGTGTCATTCACTTTACATTAACACCCGCAGCAGTTGGAAGTAGTGTGAACTGCCTGCAAGTCAGATGCGATGCTGGTTCTTGCATCGCACCAGTGTGAACCTGGACTTAGAATCCACACAGGTTTAACAGTCCCTGAGATACAGCATAATTATAAACTCTAATTATAAAATCAAAAATACATATGTGGCTTCTCCTCCTCCTACATGTAATCGTTACACACAAATTTTTGAAACGCTACACTACCCGACATATTTCCAACATAATGTGCTGCATTTTTATTTTTCAGCCCCTAGATGGTGCTGTACATATAGCAAGAGGATGATCACCAGTCCTGTACCGACACATAGTTACTGAATGTTTGAACTAATTTTCATATTTAGGCTATGGGCACATTTCAACAGATATACTTTTGTCAGAATTTGGAGTTCTTCCGTTTAAACCTGTATGCTGCTACAGCTTAGTCAAGGTTAAAGGCTAAAGCCCTGTACACATATTGGCCAGTTTAATAGTAAAAATTGACAAAATTTGGCCCTTGTGTACTGCAGCTGGTCTGACAGAAGCTGGTCTGCTTCTGTCAAAGGGGCGTGACCGTAAAATGCCTGTCAATCAACCAGTGGCTGAGAGCACTGTCCTGAGTGTTCGGGTACGAGGGGTCCTGTCATGTCCCATCCCATCACCCTGTCAGAACACAATAGAATCGCAGGGGGGGATGCAACCTGAGCTGTCAGTATATTTTCTGTTCAGCCCATTGAATGTAAAAAAGTCTAAATTCTTGGACCAGGTTTCAGGTTCCACTCACATTTAGGGTCTAACCTGAGCCATATTTGCAAGCAAGATCCTGAAAACTCAAACCACCAACCCTTTCTTGAATTGCAGGAAGCCTCTACCTGCATCATTTTGTAATTTTTTAAATTTAGTGCAGCTGTGTGTGGCTCCGCTGCCACAGGCACGACATCAAGGTCCTGGATTTTCCACTACAAATTACTACTAGTTTTACCTTCTATCATGGTAGAGTGCCTACCTGGGGCGTGCCATAGTTCAGCTGCCCTTCCATCAGCCCCATAACAGCAAGCTAATACCTCCGTGCACACCTGAGGAATGATTGTAAATAAGTATTAAATGCACATTGATCATAACATCAGTGTTGCTGTATCCCCCCCCCCCTTTTTTTATTTCTATTTTAAGCAAAAGCTGCACTTAGCCTTTGAAATGTAACAATTTCTAGGTATTCAGGGCTCATTCAATGTCATTTTAACACATAAAGCTGTGGATTTTCAGATGAGTTGCAATGGAATTCTGAAGATACATATTTATTTGTATTACATTGGGAAGCCGCAGATTATGCATCCAATTCTGAAGCATGCATTGAATTTGTAAAATGCATTCTCGGCTAAGTATGTGGCCAGTTTTATAGGTTTTACCATAAGACTGATTTATCCATAGAAGATTTTGTAACCACTTGCTCGTGGTGGTTTTTAGTATGCTAAATGGACCAAGGATACAGTAAAAAGGATGCATGTGGACACCCTGGCAGAAGCGAGAGTAACCCTGGTACAGATTTTTTAAAAAGGGATGGGTTCTAAGATATAACGATTAGTGTCTAAAGTTCATCCGCAAATGTCCAATGGGGTTTCAAAGGTCCATAAACATATGTAAAGGTCCATAATAAGGATTCACATTTCAGCCGCATCTGCAGTATCTTCAGGTAGGGTCTGAGGTACTTCCCACCAATGTTCATGCAAAATAAAGGAAAAAAAAAAGGAGAGAGAGAGTGCCACTGTTGAGTGTAGCTTGCATGTCAGCATACGGGCAAAAAATAATAAAGTATTGCACTCACAGGAGATCGGATGGACATGGCATATATAAAAATAATCTGCAGGATATCCAGCAGGGGTCACTTTCCTAGGTTTCAACGCTGAACATGGGAAAAACTCTTAGTGCAGCATTTAATAAACCATTATATATAAAAAAATAAACAATGATGCACTTACATATGTTCAAATGGAAAACTGTAGTAATAAAAAAATACCATCAGGTGGCAAAGTCCGGGGTCCCAATAGGCAGCAGCACTCAGGTGTAAAATGCTAGTGAGAGCTCCTTTAGTGACCAGATGACACAGGAAACCGCACAGAGAGGCATGAATCAGGAAGAACCAGCTTGAATAGCTGTGCAGATAAAAGAAGTAGCTGCTATGAAGCTCAATAAAAATGCTGAGTCAGCGATTAGTGGACAAAGGAAGAGTTAGCTGCTAACATACCCAATTCTCCTCAGTGTGTGTAAAGATATATGGGTGCAGCGCTAAACTAATTTTAACATCTAAAAATATATACCATTAATTGATTGGTCTCTTGTGTCTCATTTATTAACATTTACACTTCTTGTGAATTTAGTTATTTGTAATATTTTTTTATGATTCCTTGAAATCTTTTCACTGATTTGTGGTATATATTTTTAGATGTTAAAATTTGTTTAGCGCTGCACTCATACTGTATATCTTTAACGACTGCAGCTGGGTCACAGTGACATCACACGTGAAAGGTGGCAACGCTTTTCAGATCTGGGTCCCCCTTCCTAAAGTATTAGTAAACTCTTTAGTAAACTACTACCACTTTTACCTACAGGTAAGCTTATAATAAGGCTTACCTGTAGGTAAGGATGAGCTCCAGTGTGTTCGCATAGTACACGTGCAGAGCCCGCCAGGAAGTCTGCACCACGCTGCGCTAATCACAGGCAGGGCGACATTCCCAATCTCTGCTGCTGAGCATCAGGATAATGTCTCCCTGGCTGTGATTAGCGCAGTGCCGTGCAGACTTCCTGGCGGGCTCTGCATGTGTACTATGCGAACACGCTGGAGCTCATCCTTACCTGTAGGTATAAAGACTATCTCCTAAACCTGTACGGTTTAGAAGATATTCCCCTTGCATGCGCAGCGGGGATCCTCGGCTAAAGGCCCGGACCTTGCCGGAATGAAGTCTCCCGCGCACATGCGCGGGAGTGACGACATCGCCGCTCCAGCCAATCAGAGCGCTGGAGCGGCGACACGCCGAGGCAAGATGACATCTCCCTGGGCGTGGACCAGATAAGTATTTCATAATGAGCTAGTATGCAGTGCATACTAGCTCATTATACCTTTTGCCTTTCAGGTGTAAAAAAAAAAAAATAATTGTTGCGGGTATACAACCGCTTTAACTATTTTTTCTTTATTTTACATGGTGGTTTTTGGGTCTACTGTTCATCCTCAAGTTTTTTCTGTGCAAAAAGGACAAAAGGTTGTTAAGTATGTGTGTCTGTGTAGAGAGCGTTTAGGATTTAGGGATGCAGGACTAGCAGTGGTGCCACTTGTAAAGTAGTATGGGAGAAGCCCAGCACTCTGTAAAGTTTAGTTCTTTTCCTGCACAACAGCAGTCACCAATGTCACTTGTCCAAGGGCATGTAGAACCTCTTTGTCAAGGCATGAAAAACCGATCGCACACGCCCTTGAAATGTGATGTTGATTATTGCTGTTATGCAGTTACAGTAAAATATTAAACTTTACATAAGCAGCTCTTTCTTATTTATTTATTTTGCTGCTTCAGTCTGTTGCAGAAGATGTTGGGTGGGTCATGGCACTGCTAACAATATGTAAGTGTCTTCGCACCCACATATATTCATTGAAGCATCTACCCATCAATGACTAGCCTTAGGAGACATAGAAAAAGTAGATGGTGAGGGAGAGTAGATGACTTAAAAACATGTAATGAAGATCAGCCATGCTGATTTTAGAGATTGTGAAAATCCATTATAGTTACATAGTTAGCCAGGTTGAAAAAAAAATAAGTCCATCCAGTTCAACCATAAAAATTAAATAAAAAATATCATACAATCCCCTATACCCAATCCTATACCCACAGTTGATCCAGAGAAAGGAGAAATACCCCAGCAAAGCATGATCCAATTTGCTATTGCAGGGAAAAAAATCCTTCTTGATCCCAGAGCGGCAATCAGATTTTCCCTGGATCAACTTTACCTATAATTGTTAGTACCTAGTTAGATTCTTTCCTAAATGTACATAATATTTCTTAAAGCAATCTACTGAGCTGGCCAGAACCACCTCTGGAGGGAGCCTATTCCACATTTTCACAGCTCTTACTAACTCCTCTATAGTTGACTACAAAGGCAGGTCCAGAGGTGGCTTTAGGCTTTGTGAGGCCTTTAGACACAAGGCCCCACTCGCGCCCATAATGGCTAAAAAAAATTCAAGCAAGTTAAAATGGCTGCAGAAAGATGCGTGGATCTAGCACACATACAATCAGCACCACTTTCAGGGCACCCTCCTCACCCATCAGACATATGCAGCCAATACAACATCTGGGACCCAGCAAGGTGACAACCCCTCTAGGATTTTCCCCTGTGCCTTGGGAGAATGGGAAGGGAGTGTCACTGAATCATCCCACATCCACAGAGGAAGGAGAGTGGGGGGATCCCAGTGCATAGAGAGGGAGAGTGAGTGAGGAAGGGAGTGTGAGGGGGAGAGAGAGGAAGGGGGAGAGTGAGGGGGGAGATGGAGAGAGGGAGGGAGGGGGAGAGACAGATCTCTAGCCCTGTCTCCTGTGTACCATGTCCCAGTCTGCAGTGCCTGTCTGTGGGAAGCTGTGTGCGATGCTTGGTACGGTGCTGTCCATGCCATCAGGATGTTCATGATGACCAGCAGCAAGCAGGGTCCATTCTTGTTCTCGGTGGGGACAGTGTCCTGCTCCTTCCAGAGGATCTGTTTGCTGTGAGATGGAGTGGTCCCTGGTCACCTTTACCTTCCACCCATCCTCGTTTTCCGGCCCCAGTCAGCCTGTCCTCCAGTCCTGGGAGGTCTATAGAGCTCTTCTCTCTCCAAGACTATCGATCCTTGCAAGCCTCGCTGCTCAACTTGCCCACCAGGCCCAGACTGGGATTCTTTCTGCAGCCAATGAACGCCCGCAGAAGAAGTAGTCTTTAAGTGGCTGCAGGAGGAATATGGAAAGATCCATTTCTCCATATGCAGCTGTCCCACCGCTCTCCTATCCAGGCACACAGAAGGACGGCACGGCTGGGCACTTACTTTCTCTCTGGGTGGTCGGCCAGACTGCAGCAGGCGCTGGGATGGGATGTTGGGATCCATCAACTGGAGCTCCTCCTTCCCCTTCACAGACAGTCATAGGGCAGGGATAGTTTCCGCCGCCTGGCCCGACTCCTGACCCAAATAGGCAGCCTGCCAGACGTAGAGAGGCAGAAGGGGCAGCTCAGCTGCTTTAGGGCCCCACATGGACTTGTGGCCCACCCAGTGTGCCCTATGGATGCCTGCACAGCTTTTGCAGATGGCACCTGAAGCCTGTTGGTCAGTCCAGTAATCGAGCAGAGGCAAATTATGCGGCCGTGAGGCCCCTGTGAGTGAGAGGCCTTAAGCGGCCACCTACTTAGAGAGCCGCCTCTGAGCAGGTCCTATCTGCTCAATTATTAGCTTTGCTCTAAGGCTTCTTTCACACTATGGATTGTATGTCCGTTTTATAATATCCGTATTACACCTATTAACGGACGTTTATTAACGGATTTAATAACGGATACATACGGATAAATATTTTACCATTCTTCCTTTATTGAAAACGGATAATGTTTATCCGTATATATCCGTATACATCCGTTATATCATTCCTTTCTAACGTCCGTTAATAAAAACATTTCACCCTTTCTTGAAGTCCAGCTCCAGAAGTCGCATGGATATTCAGGGGAACCCCGCCGTCAATTTAACAAAAATGACGTGCGGTTCCCGGTAAATATCCATAACCAGACCCTTCAGGTCTGGTATGGATATTCAGGGGAACCCCGCCGTCAATTTAAAACAAAAGTGACGTGCGGTTCCCGGTAAATATCCATAACCAGACCCTTCAGGTCTGGTATGGATATTCAGGGGAACCCCGCCGTCAATTTAAAACAAAAATGACGTGCGGTTCCCCCTAAATATCCATAACCAGACCCATTATCCAAGCATGTGGACCTGGCCGGCCGCAGAAAAGAGGGGGGGACAGAGTGCGGCCCCCCCTCTCTCCTGAACCGCACCAGGCCACATGCCCTCAACATGGGGAGGATGTCCCCATGTTGATGGGGACAAGGGTCTCATCCCCACAACCCTTGCCCGGTGGTTGTGGGGGTATGCGGGCGGGAGGTTTATCAGAATCTGGAAGACCCCTTTAACAAAGGGGACCCCCAGATCCTGACCCCCCCCCTGTGTGAAATGGTAATGGGGTACACTGTACCTCTACCATTTCACGAAGGAAGTAAAAAGTATTGTAAAAAAACACACTGACACAAAAGAATAAAGTCCTTTATTAAAAAAAAAAAAAAAAAAACTCCAGCGCTGAAAAATCCACTCGTTCCCGGCTTCCAGCGTTGTCCTGATCCTGCGACGGGTGCGGGTGATCTCCCGCGATGAGAAGATCCAGCGTCGGGTGATCTCCGCTCCGGCGATGTGAAGATCCATCCATCCGGCGCAGCAGCATCCCGGACCTCCTCTCACCGCTGGGCACAGCCCAGCGAATGAGCGGCTGAAGCTGTGACATTTCTTATATAGAGGAGGCAGAGCCACCCGTCACGTGACCCTGCCCCCTCTGACGTACCTCTGCTACGTCACTGGGGAAGACCAAGAAGAGGGAAGACCTTTCCTCTTCATGGTCTTCCCCAGTGACGTAGCAGAGGTACGTCAGAGGGGGCAGGGTCACGTGACGGGTGGCTCTGCCTCCTCTATATAAGAAATGTCACCGCTTCAGCCGCTCATTCGCTGGGCTGTGCCCAGCGGTGAGAGGAGGTCCGGGATGCTGCTGCGCCAGATGGATGGATCTCCACATCGCCGGAGCGGAGATCACCCGACGCTGGATCTTCTCATCGCGGGAGATCACCCGCACCCGTCGCTGGATCAGGACAACGCAGGAAGCCGGGAACGAGTGGATTTTTCAGCGCTGGAGTTTTTTTTTTTTTTTTTAATAAAGGACTTTATTCTTTTGTGTCAGTGTGTTTTTTTACAATACTTTTTACTTCCTTCGTGAAATGGTAGAGGTACAGTGTACCCCATTACCATTTCACACAGGGGGGGGTCAGGATCTGGGGGTCCCCTTTGTTAAAGGGGTCTTCCAGATTCTGATAAACCTCCCGCCCGCATACCCCCACAACCACCGGGCAAGGGTTGTGGGGATGAGACCCTTGTCCCCATCAACATGGGGACATCCTCCCCATGTTGAGGGCATGTGGCCTGGTGCGGTTCAGGAGAGAGGGGGGGCCGCACTCTGTCCCCCCCTCTTTTCTGCGGCCGGCCAGGTCAACGTGCTCGGATAATGGGTCTGGTTATGGATATTTAGGGGGAACCGCACGTCATTTTTGTTTTAAATTGACGGCGGGGTTCCCCTGAATATCCATACCAGACCTGAAGGGTCTGGTTATGGATATTTACCGGGAACCGCACGTCATTTTTGTTTTAAATTGACAGCGGGGTTCCCCTGAATATCCATGCTCAGTAAAATTAACGTCCGTTAACATAACGGACATTTACGGAGACATTTACTAACGTCCATGTGCCATAGACTTCAATGTTAAAATATAACGGACGTTAATATATCCGTTACTTGCAACGGACAAATAATTTACAAAAAATAGTGCAAGACCCGTCACATATTCCGTTATAACTAACGTCCGTATGTTATAACGGACTATTACGGATCTTTACGGAACATAAAAAAATCCCATAGACTTTAATGATATTTTATAAAGGACGTATAACTTCCGTTTTTTAACATTATCTGACGAATTTTAAAACGGATTATTAAAACGGATTTATTTTGTAGTGTGAAAAGGGCCTAAGCCCCTATTCACACTTGAGCGTCTTTCAAGCTTAAGCAGTTTTGTTTTAGCCAATGGAAAGCTAGTTACTAGGAGGAGGAGAACTTGGGTTTTTCAGGCACTCCCATTAAAGTATATAATAAAACATGCAATTCTACACCAAAGAAGGTCATGTACAAGTGACACATCTCCCAGATGTGAATGGACACCATTGAATATAATGAGAATCTTCATGTTGGGTGTTGAAGCTTCTGGAATAGCACTTCATATCGCTCAGGTGTAAACGGGGGCGAAATCCCTTTATCAATGATGTTTGATTCATATATTTAAAAATACATGTATATTTTTTGGTTGTTTGAACCTTCTTAGTCCGTAAACCTGTCTATACAATTATATCAGTATGTGTATTTTACTAAGAAAGCTAATGTCTAATGCTAATGTAAAAATTCACTTGTGCAAATCTTCACTGATTTTCTCACATGTTCAGCTTAGCAAATGCTAATAAAGGAAGTGATTTGTATGTGCATTGTTTCACAGCTGTTCTGTTAAAAAAAAAACAAGAAAAAAAAAAAAAAACAACTGGTGCAAGCGTTGTTTGCATGTTGTTCTTTATATATTTATTGCTTGACTTTTATTATGTATTTTGTCATGAAATTTGAAGCACAAAAGCCCTGATAGTCTCAGTTTGGGAAGTTTTCTGCCTAGATGAAGCGTTAAACACCCAGGAAGACAACAATGAATGGTCTAATGTTTACCAGAGGTGTAACTGTAGCTTGTAGCCAATTTACTAACCAAAGAAGCAATTTGGGGGCTTTACAGATTGCTTTATTTACAGAGACCTCTGGTATAACTAGATGTCATTACCAGCCTTTCCTTGTGTAGGATTTATGTAAACAGCTCCTAAAAAAAATATATGATGATGGTATTGCAGCTAACCCGGTGATATCATTACACAGCTGCCCTGACATCATGATGGTACTGGGAGCAAAACTACTGCTCAGACGAAAGCCCATTTAAAAAAAAAGATATATATATATAATATATTATTTCCCAGTTAAATGGCTATTTAGGTGCATGGGAGAAGGCCAACAGTATCTCACAGAAGCATATTATGTCATTCAGACCAAATATTGAGCAAACATTAAAGCAGAACTGAACTCAAAAAGTGAAAATGTGCTTGCTATAGGGATCATAGTATATAGGATTGTTATCTGTAACTAAGCAGTACCCTGCAAAGGTATCTTTTGTCTGCAAGGAAAAATAACAGCGCACATCCTGGGGTGTAAGGGTGCCCAGGCACTCGTGTGCCTGCAGTGTGAGATCTAAGGCACTGCTGCCTCTTAACTGCCAGTCTCAGGTGATTTGGGTGGGATTTGGAGACTTCCTGGTTGTGTGGCTCATTGTTCTCCCCGCTGGAGACTCTGGCACGAGTATGCAAACCCAGGAACTACCAAAATGGCTACTCACACACAGAGACACAGAAGGCAGGTAAGAACAAGGCATGGTAAGTCAGTAAGGCCCCTTTCACACTTGTGGCACTTGTCCTGCGACTTGGGACTGCAAAGTTGCATGACAAGTCGTTCCCCATGGTTTCCAATGATAACCATTCATATATCTGCAACTTCAAGTTGTTCTTACTTTAAAGTAGTCCCTGTACTACTTTGGTCTGACTTTCATGCGAGTTGAGGTCCATAGACCTTAAGTTTACACAGGCAATCCCTGAAATCATTTCAAGTCATTTGTTCTCTGCTTGCCTTTTTTGGCTATTCTTTTCAGAATTCAGTTCAAACAAAAATAAAAACCTAAGACTATAGGTGGTCTAATCTAACTACTCTCTGTTCAGAACTAAGAAAAAAGGTTTTGCCTTTTGTTATACTTTAACCACTCAAGGACTGAGCCTGTTTTTCAGACTCTGTGCTTATAAGTTAAAAACAAGTTTTATTGCTAGGAAATTACTTAGAACCCCCAAACATTATACATTTTTTTCTAACACCCTAGAGAATAAAATGGCGGTCATTGCAATGCTTCTTGTCACATCATATTTGCGCAGCGGTCTTACAAGCGCACTTTTTTTGGGGAAAGAAAAACACTTTTTTTAATTAAAAAATAAGACAATGGTAAAGTTAGCCCAATTTTTTTTACATTGTGAAAGATAATGTTACGCCGAGTAAAATGATACCCAACATGTCACGCTTCAAAATTTCGCCCACTCGTGGAATGGCGTCAAACTTTTACCCGTAAAAATCTCCATAGGTGATGTTTAAAAAATTCTACAGGTTGCATGTTTTGAGTTACAGAGGAGGTCTAGGGCTAGAATTATTGCTCTCGCTCTAACGATCACGGCGATACCTCAAAGCTTGTCGGGACGGGGCGATTTAAAAAAAAAAAATGTATTTTACTTTATTTTATTGATTTTATAAAAAAAATATTGGGTCACTTTTATTCCTATTACAAGGAATGTAAACATCCCTTGTAATTGAAAAAAGCATGACAGGTCCTCTTAAATATGAGATCGGGGGTCAAAAAGACCTCAGATCTCATATTTGGACTAATATGAGATAAAAAAAATTGTCATTTGAAAAAATGACAAAAAATGTCCCTTTAAGAGGTATGGGCGGAAGTGACATTTTGACGTCGCTTCCGACCTGGAGATGGGTGGGTGTCATCTTCCCCTCACTCGTATCCATATGAAGGAAGGTGAAGGACCCGATTGACTCCACTGCTACCGACGGCTCCGGTAAGCTGCAGAGAGCGGCGGGAGGGGGGTGCCCTCTCCCGCCGCCAATAACAGTGATCTCGTGGGGAATCCGCCACAGAGACCACTATTATCGTAAACAGGACTGCCCACTGAAAAGATGGATACCTCGGTTGTGGCTGCTGTTACCGAGATATTCATCTTTAAAGTGCCGACGTATCTATGCAGTGGGCGGTCGTTAAGTGGTTAAGTACCAGCCTTTTTAACCCCTTCATTCATTACCAGGCCGCTGTGACACTTTGTCCGATAATTATCCATCATCCAACACTGTACCCAAATGAGTTTTAAATATATATATACACACACAGTTGTGCTCGAAAGTTTACATACCCTGGCATCATTTAACCATTTTTTCGAGAATATGAATAACACAAAAACTTTTCTTTCACTCATGGTTAGTGTTTGGCTGAAGCCATTTAATATCAGTCAACTGTGTTTACTCATAATTACAACAGAAACTACTACTAAAAGGTCAATGCGTTTCTGGACTCCTGACAGACCCTTGCATCTTTCATCCAGTGCTGAACTGAGGTTTCCAGATTCTGAGTCATGGGGAAAGCAAAAGAATTGTCAAAGGATCTGTGGGAAAAGGTAGTTGAACTGTATAAAACAGGAAAGGGATATAAAAAGATATCCAAGGAATTGAGAATGCCAATCAGCAGTGTTCAAACTCTAATCATGAAGTGGAAAATGAGGCGTTCTGTTGAAACCAAACCACGGTCAGGTAGACCAACTAAAATTTCAGCCACAACGGCCAGAAAAATTGTTCGGGATGCAAAGAAAAACCCACAAACCACTTCAGGTGAAATATGGGACTCTGAAAACATGTGGTGTGGCTGTTTCAAGATGCACAATAAGGTGGCACTTGAAGAAAGATGGGCTGCATGGTCGAGTCGCCAGAAGAAAGCCATTACTTTGTGGCATTTGCATAGTATTTCACTTACAATATGCCAAATGGCACAAAGACTAGTCTCAAACCTTCTGGCACAAAGTCATTTGGAGTGATAAGACCAAAATTTTGCTTTTTGTCCAGAACCGTAAACACTACATTTGGAGAGGAGTCAACAAGACCTACGATGAAAGGTACACCATCCCTACTGTGAAACACAAAGGTGGATCGCTGATGTTTTGGGGATGTGTGAGCTACAAAGGCACAGGAAATTTGGTCAAAATTCATGGCAAGATGATTGCAGTATGTTATCAAAAAATACTGGAGGAACATTTGCATTCATCAGCCAGGAAGCTGCGCATAGGACCTACTTGGACATTCCAACATGACAATGATCCAAAACACAAGGTCAAGTCGACCTGTCATTGACTGCAACAGAATTAAGTGAAGGTTCTGGAGTGGCCATCTCAGTCTCCTGACCTCAATATCCTTGAGCCACTCTGGGGAGATCTCAAACGTGCAGTTCATGCCCAAGAATTTCCAGGAACTAGAGGCTTTTTTCAAGAGGAATGGGCAGCTTTACCATCTGAGAAGATAAAGAGCCTCATCCACAAATGACTTTGCGCGGTCATTGGTGTTAAAGGGGCAATACACGGTATTAAGAACTGGGGTATGTAAACGTTTGATCAGGGTCATTTTGGTAGTTTGTGTTGTCATTATGATTTAAAAAGATTAAACACAGTTGATTCATAATAAATGGCTTCAGCCAAATACTAACCATCAGTGAAAGAAAAGTTTTTGTGTTGTCATTCCTATTCTCTGAAAATGGCCAAAGAATCATAAATTCTGCCAGGGTATGTCAACTTATGAGTACAACTGTATGTGTGTGTGTGTGTGTGTGTGTGTGTATATATATATGTATATATATTATTATTATTTTTTTTTTTTTGGACAGAGCTTTCTTTTGGTGGTGTTTAGTAACTATCGTTTTTTTCATTTTTTTAAATTCTTTTACCTTTCTGAGGGAAATAAAAATGCTAGAAAAATATCAAAGCCCCCAAAATGACACATTTTTGGAAAGAGAACACCCCAAGGTGATCTATTTTTTGCTGGTACTGAAGGGGTTAAACACGGAGCCTGAGAATGGTCCACTTGATACATTAATGTACAGGTTGCACACAGAGGAAGAGGGCACTGAAGGTATTAAAGTGCTGATTGTGTACAGTGGCAGGATGGAGGTGAAGAGGTAATGTTCAGATAGACATGATAATGGAGGTGAGGTATTATTTAACAGGTCACATGGAGACAGCATTATAGCTAGCATGTGTAGGAGAGGTGGTTTGGAGGGGGAGGCTGGAAAGGGTTGAACAAAGATCTGCCTGTCACTGCAACAGAATGAAATGATCAGCAGCTGCACATTACCAAATGCTCAGTCTGTCCCTATCCCCTGTTTTAAAGGGAGGGATCAGAATTGTAATTAAATCATGTAATAGATGTGATGATCAGTCACAGCGATCCCATGGTACCCAGACGCTTAGATTGGCTTGTTACAGTGTTTGTATGCACACCCAGCTATACACAACAATCACCTGTATTCCGTGCCGCTCATAAACGGCACTTGGTGAATAAGGCTCACCAATCCCCCGTTACTAAATGTACATTAGTACAAAAGTGGTTAAAGAGCAGCCGTATTTAATCTGTAAAAGCCATCAGTCACCAGCACAGTGGGTAGTGGTCACTCCATCTTTCCGATTTGTAAATTGAATCCCTTCATCCCAATCAGAGAGTGAGAGCACTGCTGGCAGTGGATGCCAGAACCGCTTCAGCTCCCTTTTGAGCTGCAATGATCGTAGAAAGTGGCAGAAGAGATTTAGGGCTCTTTCACACGGAGCGGATCCGTATTGATCCGCCCCGTGTGTGTCCGTCTGCTCAGCGGGGATCATCCGTAAATCCCCGCTGTCGGCGGACAGGGCGGTCCCCGCACAATGTGCAGAGACCGCCCTGTCTTTCTTCCGCTCTCCCCTTAGGGGGAATCGGATGAATACGGACCGTGTGTCCGTATTCATCCGATCCGTTCCGCCAGACGGAAGAAAAATAGGGTTTTCTTCCATCTGAAAAAGCGGATCTTTGCGGAGGCGGATCTTTGCGGACGTTAGTGGATGCATCATCCGCTAACGTCTGCAATCCCATAGGGAAGCGGACTTGTAAAAAACGGTTCGTTCGTCTGCTCGTGTGAAAGGGCCCTTATAGGCTGCTTAAAATCTTCTAATATACAATATCTTCTGTTATTTTTATTTTGTATATCTTTAGTAATCTAGTTTATGCTTACAGAGAAATGTATTCATCCTGCTTTATTACTGTATGCAGGCATTGTATTTTATCATACAGTTTTTCAGTAGTAATCAGCCTTTTTCTACCAGGGTGCTATCTGAGTTCTTTAGGGGTGCCATGCCAAAATGCCTAAAAATTGCCCAAAATTGTTTACAAGCCAACAGGTAGATCATGTCTGCCTTTTTGTTATGCAAGGCCACAGGTTTTCATCATGCAACATTACAACTTTGTGCACTGCGTGGGCCAGCCCCCATTGTCCCAACAATTCCTGACATCGGTTGATAAAGAGGATGTCTGGCATCTGTACAGAATCCTTGTTTGACCCCCCCCCCCCCCCCGCCTCTATCTGTCAGCACTTAGGCCAAGTTAGATGCGTGGTGGAGAGAAAAGTAGGGAGAACAAACGCTGGAATGCTGGTTAGTATCGGTGTGCAAAAGTGAATTTGCGTTTCATAAATCTATAATCTCTAATGATTTATTCTCTATCTCTAGTGCTTCGAGATTTGTGCATTTATTTTAAAGGGTGCATTGACTGGAAAAAGGTTGAGAAACACCAGTTTAAGTGATTAAACATTAGAGGGTGCTATTGTCTAGTTTTACTAATTCATGACCAGAACAATATGTTAGCATGCAGAGAGCTGTCGAGAATAATAATAGTACAAATCTCTAGCTGACTTTCGCAAATATGTTCTATGTTCGGAATATATCGCAGTGTAAAAAAAAAAAAGTATTACAAAAAGATTAGAAAACTCACCTAATTTTCTAATTTGGGTCATGAAAATGATCAGATCCAAGGACGTTCTGAGGTCAGGTCTGATAATGAGTCTGTAGATTCAATTAATTAAGAAAAACAATGCCTTCATGTAATACGGCTATTTATAGAACTTACTGTCAATTGTAAGATTCCATTCTGTTTCTTTTTAAATGATTCTGTAACATTTTATGATCATTGTTTTTGTTAAACAAAGAAAACAACTTTTATATTTCTATATTTTTCGTTTTACTCATGCCAAGACATTTGAAAAGCCTGTTTTGCGTCATTGTATTTTAGCTTGTTAATCGATGTGTGCGCCACATGTTTCTCATTAACATACAATTAAAGTAAATGTAGCTAGCTTAAATCCAGCTGTAAAATAAAATTTTATGGTGTGCTTTGTTTCTTTTATTATGTTAGGAATGTGTTGACTTTTTGGATTTAAGCCTGGCTTTCCTTGCCATTGAAAGTTCAGGTTATTTGACAGTCAGTGTAATGGAGTCAGGAATGTTAAATGGGCATAGAGTGCAAATGCTGATTTCCCCAATACAAAAGCTGGTTTGCAGTACAATATAATATATTGAAATTGCATGAATCTCTTTTCCACCTATAGTTTATAAATAGAGCAAAGTACTATATGATAACCCATAGTAACCAATCATCTGCTATGGTTCTGACTGCTCTACACCAATGAAAGCTGAAATGCGATTGGTTGTTTACAACTCTTTTGCACTTAGAATTTAGTGTGCGTGCTTGTTTTGGAGCATCAGTAAGTGACAGAGAAGCTGATAAAGTTGTTTCAAAACTATTCTGCTGCGTCGCCATAGTCTACTTCTACATTTTCCTTGCCTTGTTTTATAAAGGTAACTTTGGCCAAGAGAAACATATTCGCAACTCCACGTGCCGCACCCGCCAGGAAGCTCGCACTCCACAACGCTAATCACAGGTAGTGAGACTTTTCCCGATCTGTGCAGCCGCGGATCTGGAAATGTCCCACTGCCTGTGATAAGCGATGCAGAGTGTCAGCTTCTTGGCGGGCACGTGAAGTTGCGAACACGCCTGAGCTCATCCTTACTGATGACATTGTGTAACAGTATTTAGTTTATAGTAAGATATACTGTAAAGACAGAATGTAAACTGCATGTTTTCTAAATTGGAAACTATTAAAGTTTGTAATACCGGTATTTAATTTTTTTTGCAGGGTAGATTTCTTTATTCCTGGAGTACCTAAAGTTGGGGGTTTCTCCATTTGCTCAAGTCCAGGACTTCTGGAAAAAGAAGGGGTACTGGAGCTTGCAGTGAAGTATAATTTACATCCGCCTGCTCACTGGATTCACACACAGGTAATACTGCAGTGCCCCAGCCCAGTGTGGGTAGTGGCAGAAAAAAAACCATATGTTCCATATAAAATGTGATGTGATTATTAAACATTTGCCAGGTGTTTTGATGATTACTACACAGATATCCAATGCCTAATGTAAGAAGAATACAGGAAATAAATTGGAGTTTTAGTTTCCCCCTTTGCTTTCGGCCGGTATAGTGTTTGCTTGTTCAAAATAATAATATGTAAGTTTCATTAGTTTAGGAGAGAGGAATGATTAATATCAGTGTCTTATTTTAACATAAAACGTTTATCTTGAAAGTAAAAGAAATAATGAACTTTGATATTGGGCTTTTAGTAAATGGCTGCCGCAATGGAAGGTTTCCATAGTAATGGAGGTGGTAGAAAGGTTCAGTGTTTGGTTTCTCTCTACTCTTTAGCCTTTGAATTTCCTTCCCCTGGAAACGCACACAATGTGCACAGTGCCCCCAGGGGACGGATGACTGGTTTGCCTTTTCAGGCTTCATTAGGGAGGAGGAAGATAGTAGGCAGAATAGTGCAGAAACTTCAGGCTCTGCCTCTCTCCTGTCCCTCAAAGTTTACAAGGGGGAGCAGTGTTGTAGTATGCAGTGGCAGAGTCGCTAGCTGGAAGAAAGATGCAGTGGCTGGGTGCTGGGATACATTCTCAGGGGTGCTGAAGGAAGGTTCAGAATCACAGTGCAGTGGTATGGGTGCTGGGATTTAGAAAGGTTCAAAGTCAGAGGTGCTGGGTGACGAGAAGGTGCAATGTTAGGTGGCAGAGTGCTAGGTTTTCTAAATTCTTCATAGGCCTGAATGCAAAAGCTGTCTACTTGTAATCCTGCTATGACTAAGCAACACCCAATTATATTGAAGGCTTTTGCAGTTAGTATGGGGAGGTGGTCATTAGGAATAGGGCAATGGTAACAATGGTACCTGTGGGGCCATTTATTTGGTATGGAACCCCAATACATTAGTACAGTAAGTGCCAACAGACTCGTACTGCAGCACAACACATGCTGTGGTGCACTGCATTATAAAAAAAAGGTATTTTTTTCTGTTGCTGTGCACTGATAGACTATTCCTGATGAAAGAGTTGCTATTCCTGATGAAAGTGATATTAAACTTTTATTTTTTTTTAATAATAAACATCTTACACTTACCTGCTCTGTGCAATGGTTTTTCACAGAGTAACCCCAAACCTCCTCTTCTCTGCTCCCCCAGCTCCTCCTTTTCTCCCAGTGCCCCCATATCAAGCCACTTACTATGGGGACAGCCGCGCATGCTCGCACCCGAGACTCACTATGTTTGTCTATAAGACACACAGAACGGGGCACAGCCTCACCCCCTGCTCCCTCCTTTCTAGCTGTGATTGACAGCAGCGGGAGCCAATACTGCTGTCGCTCAACCAATGATGAGGCAGAGACCCGGGAGTGCAGCTCCAGTATTTTCCCTGATTGTGTTCTCTGATTTTTTAAGATAAATTCTCAATTTTGCATTCGGACTGACAAAACGACTTTGAAACAAAAGCTTATTTTTATTAAAATAACAGTTAAGCTTAAATGGGTCTTCAACATCCCACCCCTCTGTTAAGTTAAATGGGTCTCCAACACCCCCCCCCCCAACCCCATTGTTGACTTAAATAGGTCTTTAATATGCCCCCTCCCTTTCCCTCTTGAGGCATGGGTTTTGGTGCTAGGTAGACATTGCTTATGAGAAACATCACCTGTTTTTCGGGTGTTATTCAAGCGTTTTTCAGGCGCTTTGGTGTTTAAAAAAGCTTGTAAAGCGCCTGAAAGAGGCCTCATCTGCAATCCCAATGTGAAAGCCTGAGTTCTTTCGGAGCCCTTTCACACTGTCAGCGCCCAGGAAAACGCTGGTAAAGCAGCGCTAAGACCCTAACGTTTTAGGGCGTTTTTGAAGTGCCTCAGTGTGAAAGGGTAAGGCGTTTTTACAGCGCTTTCAATTCATTTCAATGGAGAGGGGCATTTTTGGAGTGTTTTTTTCAGCACCTAAAAGCTGCTCCAAAGATGCTGCTTGCAGGACTCAGTGTGAAAGGGTCCATTGAGATGCATGGAGAGCGTTTTATGAGTGTTTTAATAGCGCTATTTTTAACGCTAAAGCGCTGTAAAAACGTTTCAGTGTGAAAGGGGTCTTATAAACCCTGTTATATCCTTTACTGTGGACTGGATTCTGTCATTCTTATATGCACTCAAAATATGGGCTCTATGCTTGATTTTACTACCCTTTGAATGTATGTTCTTTGTTTGTTACAATCTGTTCATAAAAGGGCATTATGGACCAAAGTAATTTATTCTGTTGTGTTCAATTTTGTACGTACACTTGCTACAAGAATTAATATTGCCCGTTTACAAGTTTTGTGCTTTAGGTAGGCATTAAGATTGTGGTTTTGTCCCCTTACAGCCCCCAGTTTACAGCATCAGGTGTCCCGGAATTTAAGTAAATTTTATTACAAGTAATTTTAATTTACCCAAGGAGGAAGTAGGGAGTGACTCTGCACCCTTCAAAAAGTCCCTGTGCTACAGGAAAGAGTGCCTTCTCAAAGTGGTTATAAAGCCTAAACATTTTGTGCTTTAGTGTATTCCTTGCAAGTAGTATCCCCCTCACCCCACCCCACATACTTACATGAGCCCTGATTCAGTCCAGTCCTGTGCCCATCTGCAGCAACTCTCTCCCCTTACCCCTTGTCTCATAGCCCTTGCTGAGGCAGTGGAAGCCAGTGGTACCTGCTGCTGTCAATCAAAGCCAGTGATGCCGGAGTGGGGGGTCGGGCCAAGCCCCACTGTCTGTGTCTATAGATGAAGACAGCGCAGCTCGGTAGTAAACCCACATGAATTCCCCCATAGAAAGCAGCTTCCTATGGGGGAAATCGCCAAAAAGGAGGAGCTAGAAGCGCTGGTGGGGGACCCGAGAAATAGTAGTTTGGAACGCTCTGTTAATTAAAAAAGAAAAATGCATTTACAATCACTATAACATAGTAGATTATAGCATATATTTTAGTTATCATCATTCCTGTTCTCATTGTGTTTTATTTTCTTTTAGTGGCTAGGAATGGGTTGTTTCTTTGGTAGTACAAACCAAACCACTCCCTTTAACTGTGTAGAGCAGGGGTCTCAAACTCAAATTACCTGAGGGCCACAAGACAAGTTTTCATATGCCATGGGGGGCCGCATGCAAACTTTCAAACTTCAAAAACAACAGTACTGGTGTCAGCGAACACATTATTAACCCCCAGCACTGGTGTCAGCGAGCGCATTATTACCACCAGCACTGGTGTCAGCGAGCGCATTATTACCACCAGCACTGGTGTCAGCGAGCGCATTATTACCACCAGCACTGGTGTAAGTCAGGGTTTGACAAATTTGCTTGGAATCTATTAGCCAGCTAAAAAAGTTAGGAGCCAGAAAACTCACCCTGTCCCGACGAGCTTGCGCGCAGAAGCGAACACATACGTGAGCAGCGCCCGCATATGTAAACGGTGTTCAAACCACACATGTGAGGTATCGCCGCGATTGGTAGAGTGAGAGCAATAATTCTAGCTCCTCTGTAACTTAAAACATGCAACCTGTAGATTTTTTTAAACATCGCCTATGAAGATTTTAAAGGGTAAAAAAGTTTGTCGGCATTCCACAAGCGGACACAATTTTGAAGCGTGACATGTTGGGTATGAATTTACTCGGCGTAACATTATCTTTCATAATATAAAAAAAAATGGGGATAACTTTACTGTTGTCTTATTTTTTAATTAAAAAAAGTGTAATTTTTTCCCAAAAAAGTGCGCTTGTAAGACCGCTGCGCAAATACGGCGTAACAGAAAGTATTGCAACGATCGCTATTTTATTCTCTAGGGTGTTAGGATAAAAAATATATATAATGTTTGGGGGTTCTAATTAGAGGGAAGAATATGGCAGTGAAAATAGTGTAAAATGACATTAGAATTGCTGTTTAACTTGTAATGCTTAACTTGTAATACCAACGGCCACCACCAGATGGCGCCAGCTCACATCTGGTGGTAATAACTTGTAATACCAACGGCTCACCACCAGATGGCGCCAGCTAAAAAAAAATATATATATATATTTTTTTTTATTATTTTTTTTTGCTCCCCTCACTTCCACCCTGCCTGCGGGCCATTTATAACTGGTCCGCGGGCCGCAAATGGCCCGCGGGCCGGTACTTTGAGACCACTGGTGTAGAGGTTGTGTTTCCTATTAACACTAGCTTTAAAGAAAAAAGACAATTCCTTAACATCAGTGCTATGAGCAGTGTTGATTTTTCTCTAAGTCTAGGATTATACTGGCTCAGTGAGTTCATAACATGATTGGCTTTCTCTGCTCTTGGGTTCTGCATTTTGCTCTGTGTTTTTAATTTTGTTATAAATCTTTCCTATTATGGCTTTATTTTTCAAGTTTCACTGTGAGCCAGGGTTTTAAAAGAAATAGTATTTAAGGTCTGAAAAATGTTGTGTTTAATATAATAATAATTTTAATGTAAATTAATTTGAAACTTTCCAAAAAAGGACTTGGACACCAAAGTTCTAGGTAAGGAGGTATCCACCTTACATTCACGTTAGAGTTGAAAATATGTTTATTGGAAATTTCGACATGTCAAACAGAAAAAGGACAATAAACATTAGAAGGCACAGTCCGCATACAGTCACAATAATGATTGGAGGGAAGAGTCAGCCAAGTGGCTATCGCCCACAGCTAGACTCTCACCAATAAGCATAACAACAGATATGGCAACAACTGTATATAAAATGAACTAATAATAAAGGAAATTATGTATGACCGCTAAGGTCTCTTCTTTTTAGCGGAGTTACATTCATGTTAGAGGTTAGTAGAATTATGTTCATATACTTTGGAGTGGTGTGCGTCATTACCATGGTAACCATGAACATGGACTGAGAAACTTGGCACTGCTGATAAACTTAGGTTCTGATGAAGCATGCATCTCCAAGGTAGAGAATCATGATTCTACCACTCTCCTGTATGAATAGCTAGTAGATGTACCTGCTTTGCCTTTGACAAAAACACCATTTGTGGAATGATATCTGTTTGGGATTTTGTAAATTAGAACCTTTTGATGACTCAGTAAGGTACAGTAGAACAGGAGTGTGATAACAATTATAGTGGGCAGGGAACAAAGGGAATTTATTTGGAACTGAAGGTAAAAAAACAAACCAGGCAATACTCCAGCCACCATATCTAAAGGATTGGTAAACTGCATTATATTACATTTTTGGTTTCGGGACTAATACCGATTTAATGAGGAGTTCACTACAAGGCAGACCACTTGAACTTCGTGCCCTGATGCGTTTTACTTGCAGTTAGCTTATTCATAGTGTAAGGAGATTGTGAGTGAAATACATCAGACGACAGAGTTCAAGTGGTCTGTCTTGCACTGAGCCATTCATTAAATCTTCTGGTACAATAATCTTTATTGAAAAATTTGCTGTAACAAAACAACTGGTGACCCAGTAATGAAAAGAAAGCAAAAAATAATGGCATTGGTTGATTGACATATAATGTAACAGTTTAGTGGGGTAAAAGCCTATAATATGACCTTTGTGAGACAGGCCGTGGGTCTGCAAAGGAGACCTACGTCTGAGGCCTCGTACACACGACAGAGTTTCTCGGCAGAATTCGGCGAGAAACTCGGTCAGAGCCTGATTCTGCCGAGAAACTCTGTCGTGTGTACACTTTCGGCCCGATGGAGCCGCCGAGGAACTCGTCGAGAAAATAGAGAACATGTTCTCTATTCTCTCGTTGTTCTATGGGAGCTCTCGGCCCGCCGAGCTCCTCGGCGGCTTCAGGGCTGAACTGGCCGAGGAACTCGATGTGTTTGGCACGTCGAGTTCCTCGGTCGTGTGTACGGGGCCTGAGGGCTTAGGAGCATACCATGGGGAGGTGGGGAAGTGGCAGAAATAGAAAGGGGGGGAATATATAAAGGGTGGGGGGACAGAGAAGGGAAGAAAGGATAAAGAGACGATAGCAGGGGAGAAAGGGGGGGATTAAGTTCCTGCAGGCTTGGGTTTAGGTGAAGTCGGTTATAAAATGGCCAGACTGGTCAGATGCAGGGTGGGGAGAACATATGACCACCAGGGTGTCCATACATATTTAGTATAAGAGTTGTGTAAAATGCTGGACATTTTTTTGTGAAACCATAAGGTTAGACAAAATGGTCTTCATTGGTTTCTTCCTAGTCCCTGGCAACTGTGCGTAAGGCCTTGTACACACAATAGGTTAACCAGAGGACAACGATCTGAAGGACCGTTTTCATCGGTCAAAACCGATCGTGTGTGGGCCCCATAGGTCATTTAACCATAGGTTAAAAGAAAGCCAACTTGCTTTAAAATTAACCTATGGATTCCTAACTGATAGGTCAAAACTGATCGTTAGTAGGCACGACCATCGGTTAAAAATCCACGCATGCTCAGAATCAAGTCGACGCATGCTTGGAACCATTGAACTTCGTTTTTTTTCAACACGTTGTTGTGTTTTACGTCACCGCGTTCTGACACGATCGGTTATTTAACCTATGGTGTGTAGGCGTGAAGGACCATCAGTCAGCTTCATCGGTTAACCTATGACAGCGGTCCTTCAGACCGTTGTCCCCTGGTTAACCTATCGTGTGTACGAGGCTTTAGGCAGCAATAAAAAGGTAGGTCGCCAGCTTTTGTTGGTAGAAAAATAAGCCCTGGATCGGGCAATGTAGCAAGACCAGTTTAGCATCTTTGCGGATGGGCAAATGGAACAAAGTATAAAGAAGAGCAAAAACCCTGGACTGGAAACCCGGTTAAAGGGGAGCAGGACCACCAGATATGAATAACATCTCTTTGTTGGCCGCATCCTCTGAAGCACCTCTTGCTATAGGATGGGTTTGAACTTGCTATATGGGCTGGAACCCAATACCATCTTAGGAAGACCTTATAGGCAGTCTCCAGAGTAGCAGGGTTAAAGTAAGCATGTTGCAATGAAGGACCAGGCCTTACTTCACTCCACTCCAATTCAGGTCACGTTCCCATCAGGATTTGTAGGAGGCAGCAGCAGGGGAATAAATGGTTTTAGGGGTGGTGTAGATCCTCGAGATGGTGCCTGTAGAACCAGGAAAGTGTAAGCAGGTGTGCTCAAAGGCCTTTTTTTTTAAGGGTAAGTAGAATTCCATCTCAGAGAGGTCACCCAGTGGCATAGTTGGGCGTAATGAAAAAACTCAGTGGGTGGTGCCTCGTGAGTTCCCTGGAATGAGGACCAGGAGGAGAAACGTAAGGAGGTGGTGAACCTTCGTGAATCCATGAGATAACCACCAGAAAAAAGATTCTGGTGGTTTGGAACATTCCAGAAATAGAGGGTTGTTGAAATGGGAAAGAAGCAGAAGGAAAGGTGTCAGGAGGTTTCCTGAGTAACGGACTGACTCCCTAGGTTTTAGGCTATGAAGCATGAGGGTGCCTAGAGCAGGAGGATGAACCTTATGGAGAAGCCATAATAAGGCCGATACAGGAATTGGGGTACAGTCGGGGAGTTCCAGAAGCAGCCCCAGAGGAACGTCCGAGATCGCATACAGTAAGGTTAGTTGGGAGATCTGCACTGCCAGATTGTATTTCGCTATATTAGGAACCCAAATTCCTCTTTGTAGTCTGTCCATATATAGTGGAGCAAGGGACCCCGGTGCGTTTATACTCCCAGATAAAGGAAAGTATCCTATTCTGTAGCAGGCATAAGAAGAAAGATAAGCACGAATGGCTAGAGTTTAGAAATAGTATGGGATTTTAGGAAGGATGGTAATGTTGACTGCATGGGACCACTCATTCATTTGGAGTGAGGCTGTCTTTCTTTTTTGCTGTCGCTATCTCCATGATGTTATCTCTCCTGACTTGATATCTAACAGGTATTTCACCAAATCCCTACTATTGAGGTTCACACAAAGTAATATACAGTGCCATGTTCATTACTTGTTTGATGCATAAGTGCCGTCTCTGTTGTTTTCTAGTTCCTGGCTTAATTTTTGACCATCCTTTAAATCTACATGAAGGTTCTTCTTCGGGGCTTTGCTCACAAACTGATAACCCATTACCTTTTATTTTTTGTTAAAGGAAGAGATCTTGCATTGCATTTGTAAACAGGGGTATAAGTTCTCCCTCCTATTGGTAGCAATATGTAAATCTGTAAAACAGATGTTGGAGGGGGTGTACTGGATGTCTTTAGTCCTCCCATTGTACATTGTTTAAAATTCTAAAACCCTCTCCAATCTTTCCAAAACAAAATTGACTGCAATTCCACTTTTGCAAAAAGAAAACTGGCAAAAAAGGAAAGTGTGCTCAATACAGCCAATCAGATGGTTGCTTTGATTTTCACACCTGCTAAGGAAAGTAGGTGAAATCTATTTAGCTGCTGTTGGAAAAAATAGTATCAATTTGTCCGGTTGTATCTAACCAATACTATATCTATCATTACACATGTGATAGCGTAAATGATATCCTCACGTGTGATGAGCAAGCAGACACAATGGTATAGACTCTCATTAACATGAAATAATCATGATCATGCCAGCAGGCTGCATTGCCAAGTGTTTTCTAATGCCATACCATGTTATTCTTGCAGCCAGTTGCAGATGGTAGATATCTGCCTTCCAAGTTACAGATGGAAAATATTGGTCCTTTACTTCTAATACATTGCCTGAGGGGAGAAAAAAAAATGATTTACTACATTTACATTGTATTTAGATTTTCTGTGTACTCAGACCTTGCTAAAGAAAAATACATTTGTGGTATTATAAGTTAGATAAAATCAGTGTATGTTCTAGGCTGTGTAAGTAGATGTTTACTGCACAGTACACAGGATTAGTATGTTGGGGAGATATTGTACCCTTTACCATAGGTTATACCAATATTAGAAGTCATTGAGGGTGTAAGTGACCATTAAACAGCTCCCAAGAGCTCAAATTGACTTAATAACTGCTGCAAAGTGGTGTATTATTCTGGATACGACATGGCTTCAAAGTGGATTTTGCACTTAAAATGCTAGGTCTTCTTATTTACCGAGCACCCCCTCCCCTATGCCAAAATGCTAGTGCCAAAGTTAGTTAATATACTAACCCTACTCCTACTTCTGTGGAGCCTATGTGCGAATCATGCTACCATCCTTCCAGCAAGATCTCAGGGGATGCGGATTAGCCCCAATCATGGGTGAAGATGTTTTTGCACTGTGCTATAGCATCATCACAAGATTTCGATGCATTCCCCCGAGATCTCATCAGAACGATGGTGACATCCCCCCTTGCAGGAAGCTGGGGGGAAGTACATTTATTAACTAACATTTTTAACCTTAAGTTTTCTTTTTATAGTAATTATAGGTGTATTTTATTTAAGCTCTGCCCTTCTACATCAAATCCTTGCCTGCTTTTCGTCAAAGTGGGTGCGGTTTATAGTTGGATGGGAGAGTAATGGGGAATGCAAGATACATAGTGTATGTGTATATATATATGTGTGTGTGTGTGTATGTATGTGTATATATATATATATATATATATATATCTCAAGCACACACTAGTGTACAGATATTATTTTATCTGTGTGTTTGCGCTACATGTACAGGTTTTCTCAGGTGTCCTTGCTTATAAATTTTTTTCCTCTCATTTCCCTTTCACAGTGTTCCCTCGGCTCAGAAGTAGCATTACGAGTAGGAGGAGAGTTCTTCTTTGATCCACAGGCAACAGACTCACCAGTGGATTTGGTCTTAATCGCTGGTGGAGTAGGAATCAATCCTTTGTTTTCTATACTACTACATGTTGCTGACCTTCACAAAGCCTTGGAGACAACAGGCAGAGGTTTCCGAATGGGGAATGTGAAGCTTTATTACTGTGCCAAGAACACTACCGAATTATTATTTAAGGTAACTACTGAATATGCATTAAATGTGCCAATTTATAGATTTCAGGTGTCCCCAGCAAAGGGTAATGTTAATGCTGCAATTTATAGTACAAAGTTATTATAGACGATCGTGTGCTTTCAGCCTCATGGCAGCTGTTTGGCGAAGGCCCTTTTCTGTCATAACTTGACTGTGCCCCTGTGTACAAAGCCAGCACTATAAAGGCTTTTCTTGGCCAGTGTGGTGTGGAGAATCTTGCATAGCCTACAAAAAGTCCTAAAGCCTAGTATACACAATGAGAATTATGGACGAATGATCGTGTTTTTTTTTTTTTTTTTTTGCATGCTAGTCTCCAGATCAAAAATGAAGACTAAAGTATGATAATTCTCATAAGACAGAATAAAAATTCGGAAGTGATGTCATGTGTTACCTTTGCCCAATGAATTGGAATGCCAGTTGTAAAGCAGGTGTTTGTTTCGAACATCATTACCTGACCTCATAAATGTTTTTAGGGCTGAATAAGCACAAATTCCCACAAAGCGAGTCCTGACCATACTTTCAAGTTGGCCCAAAAAAAAAAAACTGCTCAACTACTCAGGTCTAAAACACGACTTTCTTTATCGTACATCACGGGACACAGAGCGGCATATTCATTACTATATGGGTTATATGGAGTACCTTCAGGTGTTGACACTGGCAATCTCAAACAGGAAATGCCCCTCCCTATATAACCCCCTCCCATAGGAGGAGTACCTCAGTTTTTACGCCAGTGGGGTGCCTAATGTTTTCTGTTGCCAGGGTGCTATATGGGCCCAGGACAGTGGATCCTTCATAGGAACCCAGGGCCTGAAGGTCTAGACATCCCCACGGAGATGGGGGAAGATTGGGCCTCTTGCTTGGCAAAGTCCTGCGGCATGGAGCAGGTAAGTGAGGGGAAAACTTGCGGAACTTGGTTCTTAGCAGGTTTTTTTCTGGGGGGTCACAGGGGACATGCCTAAAGTTATGCACTGCATCTGGCAAACTAGTCACATATCATAAAGATAGGATGGCTCTATATGTATTATTCCCCATAAGATGTGACCTCCCTTGTAGTGTTGGAAAAGCATTGAGTGGGGCCTGTGTGATATAAAAATATATGTGTGTGTCAGAGAGCTGTGCTTACCTGCAAGCCTCCAGGCGATGCTCCATTCAGTCTTCCTCCTCAGAGCTGACCTCCTCATGGTTCCAGGCTGCAGGCTGCAGTTTGCTGGAACAGAGAGGTCCCTTCCTCCCAAACCCCCCCCCCCCCCCTGTCGGGAGGGGCATTTCCTGTTTGAGATTGCTGGGGGGGGAAGGGCGGGTCAGTGGCTTAAGGAAGGGGCGGCCCTTCCTTGTTTGTTCCATTCAATACTTTGGAACGGGGGAGGAAAGACCAGAGCGGCAGCACGGGGCGCCGAGGACACACAGTGGCCAGAAAGGATATTGCAGTCTTCAGAAGACTGTTTTTTCAAGCCTAGAAATAGGCTGTTTTCTTTTCCATCTCATAGTTTTTCTTTGCAATACTACTCAGGGGGACAGAATGTTTTTTCTTTCCTGGATTTGAAACAAAAACGAAAAAAAATAAAATAAAAAAAAAAGTCATCTAGGGGAGAGGAAGCATTTTTTATCCCCCAAACAGGTGTTTGGGCAATTAACTTTTATAGTTCCAAATACCAATAGGTAGCAGGTGTACCTTGGTATTGTACCATGGCATCCGGAGAGTCTAAGGTCTCGGACAAAGTTATGCCGCTGCTTTCCCCACAGGGAGCCTTGGGGCCATCGGGATCTGGGGCTGGAGCTGGCGCGGGTCAGTCCAACCCTAAGATGGTCACGGACGAGGTATTACTCACCTCTTTAAGAGAGATGGAGAAAAGAATGGGAAAAATGATAGCCACAGCTATGCGGGGCAGTAAACGGATTAGATCTCCGTCGCCCGAGCGCAGACCCTCAGAAGAGGAGGTCCTTTCCTCAGGGGAATTGGACGACCTCTTGGACAAGGACCAAGTAGGTTCAGGGATCGAAGATCCGGATACAGAGGAGTCTGGAGCAGTCTCCCAAGGGGAGAGCTGGTGGACTCAAGCCTTAACGGACTTGGTCCATAAATGCATTCAACTTGCCAGTACCAGATCTCCAGGTATCTACGGTTTCAGCTTTGGGCTCACTGAGGGCGCCTCAAAGCAATGCAGTATTTCCGATCCACCCTCTACTAGAGGGAGTTTTGTTCCAAGATTGGAACAAGCCAGAAAAATCTTCTTACCACCTAAAAGATTCTCTGCCCTATATCCTATGGAAGATAAATTTTCCAAGAAATGGGCTACTCCTGCAGTGGACGCAGCCATCTCATGTATTAACAAATCATTAACATGCCCTGTAGAAAACATACAGGTATTCAAGGATCCAGTTGATAAACGCTTGGAAGCACTACTTAAGAACTCCTTCACTACTGCAGGGGCAGTAGTACAGCCAGCTGTGGCTGCGATTGGGGTTGCTCAAGCATTATCGGATCAGGTTAAGCAGATGCTTAAACTTATTCCTGCCCAGCAGGCAGAAGAATTTTCGGATGTCCCTAAGGCCATATGTTTTACAGTAGACGCAATTAAGGATTCTATCCAGCAAGCGTCACGTTTATCGTTATCCCTTATCCATATGAGAAGACTCTTATGGTTAAAAAGCTGGGAGGCCGAGCCCCCATGCAAGAAGCTCCTGGTAGGGTTCCCCTTCCATGGAGGACGACTCTTCGGAGAAGACCTAGATAAATACATTCAAACCATTTCAAATGGCAAAAGTACTCTCTTGCCAACTAAGAGGAAGTTTCAGGGGCCTGCGTTTAAACGACAGCACTCCCCTGGGCAGGGGCCCTCTAATGCCAAACAGTATCGACGGCCTCCTGCGAAAGCAAACTTCGGCTTCAACAGCAAATCACAAGGACAGGCTGCTAAAGGCAGAAAGCAGTGGGTTCGCAAACCAGCAAACCCAGCCCCCAAGCCGACCTTATGAAGGGGCGCCCCCACCCACGAAGGTGGGGGGAAGGCTGCGACTCTTTTCAGAGGTTTGGGAAGCCAGCATTCCCGACGAGTGGGTACGGTCTTCCGTGGCCACGGGCTACAAATTAGATTTCCTAAGGTTTCCTCCTCTTCATTTCCAGGAGTCGAGGATTCCAAACGATCCGGAGAAAGGAGCCGCATTAATGTCGGCATTAAATCATCTACTTTCCCAGGAAGTAATAGTAGAGGTACCAGTCCTGGAACAGGGGCTAGGTTTCTACTCCAACCTATTCATCATCCCGAAGTCCAATGGAGATGTCAGGCCAATTTTGGACCTAAAGATGGTAAATACATACCTAAAGATCCGCTCATTTCGGATGGAAACCGTGCGGTCAGCAGCTACCACACTCCAAAAGGACGACTTCATGGCGTCCATAGACATAAAGGATGCCTACCTTCATCTTCCAATTTATCAGCCACATCAAAGATATCTACGCTTCATGGTGGCTTCGCGTCACTTCCAATTCGTGGCGCTTCCCTTCGGGTTGGCTACGGCCCCCCGGGTGTTCACGAAGGTCCTAGCTCCAATCCTAGCCAAACTAAGGATCCAAGGGGTCACGATCCTAGCATACCTGGACGACCTCCTAGTCATAGATCACTCGTCTCCCGGCTTGGAGCGAGCAGTGGCCCTCACGGTCCAATACCTCGAGAAGTTCGGCTGGGTCCTAAATCGAGAAAAGTCAGCTTTCCTGCCCACAAGGCAGTTGGAATATCTCGGCATGAGATTAGACACAGAACAACAAAGAGTGTTTCTACCTCTGAGGAAGGTCAAAGCCATCAAGGAATTAATCCTACTGGTTCTAAGCAAGAAGGAACCGACTATTCGCCTATGTATGAGATTACTAGGCAAGATGGTGGCCACATTCGAGGCGGTACCATACGCCCAGAGCCACACTCGCATCCTGCAGGCAGCCATCCTGTCAGCATGGAGCAGAAGGCCGCAGGCCTTGGATATCCCGTTGCCGCTCTCATCAAGAGTCCGACAAAGTCTGTGCTGGTGGTTAGACCCTCAGAATCTACTGAAGGGGAAGTCTTTCAGCCCAGTGGCTTGGAAGATAGTGACCACAGACGCCAGCCTGACGGGCTGGGGAGCAATTTTGGATGGTTGCACTCGCCAAGGTACTTGGGCAACGCCAGAGAAGCAGTTGCCCATCAACATCTTGGAGCTCAGAGCTGCTCGACTAGCCCTCAGGGCTTGGACGTCAAAATTGCAGGGGTTCCCGGTGAGAATTCAATCAGACAATGCCACGGCCGTGGCATACATAAATCACCAAGGGGGAACCAGGAGTCAAGCCGCTCAGAGAGGTGAGCTTGATTCTCCTATGGGCAGAGGCTCATGTGCCCTGCATATCGGCAATATTCATTCCAGGAGTGGACAACTTTCAGGCGGACTTCTTAAGCCGCCAGACTCTTTTGCCGGGGGAATGGTCTCTGCATCCACAAATCTTTCAAGCACTCTGCCAAAGATGGGGAGTGCCGGACGTGGATATCATGGCATCGAGACTCAACAAGAAGCTAGACAGGTTCATGTCCCGCTCAAGGGATCCGATGGCCTGCGGAACCGATGCGTTGGTTTGCCCTTGGCATCGGTTCAAACTTCTTTATGCGTTTCCCCCGCTCCAGTTACTACCCCGCCTGCTGCGCAGGATCCGGGTGGAGCACATACCAGTCATCCTGGTAGCTCCAGCATGGCCCAGAAGGGCATGGTACTCACTAATCTTAAGGATGGTAGTGGGAGACCCTTGGACTCTTCCTCTACGGCCAGACCTGCTATCGCAAGGTCCGATCCTCCACCCTGCCTTACGGCATCTAAATTTGACGGCCTGGAAGCTGAATCCCTGATTCTCAGGGGTAGAGGTCTGTCTCAGAAGGTAATCTCTACCCTAATCAGAGCCAGGAAACCGGTCTCTAGGGTGATTTATTACAGGGTCTGGAAGGCCTATGTAGGCTGGTGTGAGTCCAAGCGATGGCTTTCTCGCAAATTTACCATCGATAGAGTATTAAGTTTTCTCCAGCTAGGAGTGGATAAAGGATTGGCATTAAGCACAATCAAAGGACAGATTTCTGCTCTGTCAGTGTGGTTTCAGCGGCCGCTGGCCACCCACTCGCTGGTTAAGACCTTCCTTCAAGGGGTCTTACGTATTAAACCTCCAGTTAAATCCCCGCTTTGCCCGTGGGATTTAAACCTTGTTCTGTCAAGTTTACAGAAACAACCGTTTGAGCCGTTGGCTGAAATTCCTTTGGTTTTACTGACAAGAAAGTTAGTATTTTTGGTCGCCATAGTTTCCGCAAGAAGAGTATCGGAACTGGCGGCCTTATCCTGTAAGGAACCATATCTTATTTTTCATAAGGACAGGGTCGTTCTCCGCCCTCATCCTTCCTTCCTACTAGGGGTGCAACGGATCGTCATTGATCCGTGATCCGAACCGAAAAAGATTGATCCGAACCGCACACACGTGATCCGAGGATTGTTTTCTAAAAAAAAAAATATATAATAATTTGCGCATGTTCAGTCCACACACAGCGTGGTCATGGCGAACGGAGGAGCTTGAATGCCCCGCGTCATTTAAATCCCCATGTATGGGAGCATTTTGGCATCCCTGTCAAATATAATGATGAAGGAAAGAGGTTAGTGGATAAAACCGTGACGGTGTGTAGGCACTGTGGCACAAGAATGCCATATGACAGTGGGAACACATCAAGTATTGTCACTAGGGGTGCAACTGATCCGTACGGATCAGCACCTTCGGGTCGGGACACACAGCGATCCACGGGCCTCCCGGTCCATAGGAAAGGCCGCGGCTTCGGCCTAGCTATCAAAGCGGCGGCCATCGAGGTCCACCCGGCGCGGGGGATGCAGGCTGCTCCTCGGAAGTTTGTGGGCACTTGAGCTCAATATGTCATTGACTCCTAACAGCCCAGCGATGAGCTCCATGCTGCACCTTGAGAAATCCACACGGGGAGCCGCTGTTGCCGCCGCCGCACCGGGCGTCCTGCTGCTTGCCAGAGAAGAGAGAGGAGGCGATCGGGGGGATCTGTATGGACTGAGCACGTAGGGGGGATTTTCACTAGGCACACAGCACTCAGCCCGCCGATCAATGACACTAAAGGGATCTGATGATTGGGATAGTTCAGGTCACAGTAGGGAACTGATGACACCACTTTCGTACATGGGGCTGCGACTTCCACTTGGCTGCACATATAAGTATTGCGAGATGCAGTTATTTCAACACAAAACAGAGCTTATACGCTTAAATACAGTATTTGTAAATCTGACGGACTGTTTAAATGTGAAAATCAGAGGTGTTCTGTCACATTAGCAATAAACAGTCCGTCGGATTTCCAAACACTGTATTTAAGCACATAAGCTCCATTTTGTGTTGAGAAGAACTGTGAAATCTAAAACTCTGGTGGGTGTAACAAGATTTGTCTTTTTTTTTTTTTTTTGCTGATCCGAAATTGATCCGATCCGTGACTCCTGATCCGAGGATCGATCCGATCCGTGAGTTTTTTGATCCGTTGCACCCCTACTTCCTACCGAAGGTTGTATCCAGTTTTCATTTGAACCAGGATTTGGTATTACCATCCTTCTTCCCTAAACCTACTTCCAGAAAGGAAGGGTTGCTGCATACCTTGGATATCGTCAGGGCCATGAAGGCCTATCTTAAAGCTACAAAGAAGATCCGGAAAACAGATGTGCTGTTCATATTACCGGATGGGCCCAAGAAGGGGCAGGCAGCTGCAAAGTCCACCATTTCTAGGTGGATTAAGCAATTAATCACTCAGGCCTACGGCTTGAAAGGGTTGCCTCCTCCAGTATCATTAAAGGCTCATTCTACTAGGGCCATGGGCGCCTCCTGGGCAGCACACCACCAGATCTCTATGGCTCAAGTTTGCAAGGCGGCAACCTGGTCTTCTGTCCACACGTTTACAAAGTTCTACCAGTTGGACGTAAGAAGGAATTCTGATACAGCCTTTGGGCAGGCAGTGCTGCAGGCTGCAGTTTGAGACCCTCGGAATCCGGGGGCTCCTCTTTTTTGAGTTAAATTTAAAATTTAAGATTATTTTTCTCAACTAAGTTGGATTTATTATGATTTGAGTATTCTCTAAATTAAATCCTTTTGTCTTGGAGATGTTCTCCCTCCCCTCATTGTGAGCATTGCTTTGGGACATCCCATATAGTAATGAATATGCCGCTCTGTGTCCCGTGATGTACGATAAAGAAAAAGGGATTTTTAATACAGCTTACCTGTAAAATCCTTTTCTTGGAGTACATCACGGGACACAGAGCTCCCACCCCTCTTTTTGGGGACCATTTTGGGAGGCATACTGCTTGCTACAAAACTGAGGTACTCCTCCTATGGGAGGGGGTTATATAGGGAGGGGCATTTCCTGTTTGAGATTGCCAGTGTCAACACCTGAAGGTACTCCATATAACCCATATAGTAATGAATATGCCGCTCTGTGTCCCGTGATGTACTCCAAGAAAAGGATTTTACAGGTAAGCTGTATTAAAAATCCCTTTTTTATTGCATACATTTGTAAAGATATGTTGAAGTCACGCTGCCATGTGTAAAAGTGTTAGTTTCAAACTGATTAGAGCAGCTGCCATTATTTCCTTTTCTTCAAATTCCCACAGAGACACCCCAAAATTTTGTAGAAAGCCTATCTAGATGAAGAGAAGCTGTTTTAGCCACCTAGTGTGTGTGTGTGGGGTGATTGCTCCATATTAGAGTGGGTTTAAAGTATTCCCCCCCCCCTAAAATAACAAACATGTTATACTTACCTTCTCTGTTCAATCGCAATGTACGGTTCGGCCCCGAACCTCCTCTTCTGAGGTTCCCTGCCGGAGCTCTCGATGACTCCTCTTCTGTGTCTGCCACCATAGCACACTGCTTGATGTTGGTGCAGACAAGCAGGCTCGTTGCCAAACCAGGCTGTGGGCGTCTATTGACACACACAGTGCAGTTTGACACACTGCAGGGATTGCATTAAGGTAAATAACATTTAACTTTAGAACCACTTTAATGCCTATAGTTTTGGAATAGGCTATAGGCTGTCCAACAAACTCATGTAGATGTGATGATCAATTCAGGTGTCCACAAAACTATTTCCATATAGTGTGTTGTATTCCAGCTCCATGAATGTTAATGAGAATGGAGCAGAGATCAGAAGAGACCGCTTCACAGAGATGCACAATTATAAAATGGTGCTTGAGAAAAAACCTCATAGGAAATGGCAACATTCTAACTATTTTCTCCTGGATTATGCATGCATTTTAGTAGTGCACACATCAGGGAAAAATTGGATTGCAGGGAGCTGTACATAACTAAAATATACAGTTTGGGTCCAGTAACTTGGTTGAACATGTTGTTGGTTGGTCACATATGCAGACGTAATACAGCAAAGCTCCATTATCCTTATTCTGTATTTCCATACCATTATACCTATATGCTATATTTAAATTATTTAATCAGAAAAAAACATTTGCTTCTTGGCTGAAAATGAAATTGGATACCCAATATTACGTGAAATGTGAGAACTTACTATAATATGAAACAGTTGCTCACAAGTTAAAAATGGTTTTACCATGTACTACTTGTACATTCACACAGAAATGTAAATCAAAGTGCAATGGGGGTTTTAGCTCATTTGTACAGTTATCATAAAATGTTTTTTTACTTGATTCATATAAAAGATTAATCTCCAGAGCTAATCAAGAATCTGCATTGTAAATTTAATTATTTGATTATTTGTTCATGCTAGGCAAAACAAGTGAGCTAGAGTTTTGTTCCTTTGTTTTTACTGTCATTTTTATACTTTAGGAAGCAATGATTATGGCTTATTTTTTTATTTAACGGATGACATTTAGTATAGTGTGACTGTTATAGTATACCTGAACCCTAACTGGAAGACATTTTGTTGGCTGAATGATAAACTATTACCACTTTCTACTTTGTTTTATTCATCTCAGTGCTGTTGATCTTCTGTAGCCTCTTTCGGCCAATGAGAGTCAGACAACCAGTTCTCCAATAACCGAGCTCTCACTCTCTCTGTTGCATTTTTCAGAGAGAACTGCATCACAGGTTACATATTGCAAAATGCATTTTATGAATGGGCCTTGGTTTGCAGATATAACAGCCAATAGCAAAATCTGTTTTCATCTGTACATGAGCCCTTGTGGTAGGAATTGGGCTAAAATAGATGCCAGAATTTTTTTTTCATGTGAGGACAGGTACTTTATTTGTGTGAACATCCAGGAAAATATAAATCTGGTGAAGGCAAAACACATTATAGCTTTCTGTGAAATTAAAGCGGTTGTAAACCGCATATATAAATTTTTTTTTTTTTAAACCTGCAAGGCAAAAGGCATAATCAGCTAGTATGCACCGCATACTAGCTGATTATGAAATACTTACCTCGAAACGAGGTGAAGAACACTTACCTGGTCCACGCCGAGCGAGATGGTGGCTTGCATCCGACTTATATAGGCCTCACAGTCCCATCATGCTCCAGTAGCTACCTACGTGGGTAGGTACCACGTGGGTAGGTACCACGTGGGTAGGTACCGGAGCATGATGGGACTGTGAGGCCTATATAAGTCGGATGCAAGCCGCGCACCCGTCATTGCAGCGAGAAGAGGCGTCGGGTCAACACCGGGAGAAGGCAGAAGAAGAGAAGTGAAGAAGATGACGTCACAGAAGAGCGGACTGGCCGCCGCTAGTATAGCGGCGGCCAGCCCTGAAGGATAAGGCACCGGACAGCGGGAGGAAGAACCGGGGTGCGCCGAGTCAACAGCGGAGAGCAGCGAAAATAGAAGAAGACTCCTGAAGAGCGGAGAAGACCCCCGGAGAGCAGAAGGAGAGCAGAGGAGACCCCCGGACAGCGGAAGAAGAAGCCCCCCCCGGAGAGCGGAAGAGAACCAGACGGCGGTGAAGAAGCTCCCCGTGCTAAAAGAGCTAAAGAAGACAGGGGGGGCCTCCGGAGCAAACTAATAAATTATTTTAAAAACCCTGTGTTGTGTGTTTATTTACTTTAACACTTTGCCTCCAGGTGAATGGGTAGGGGTACGATGTACCCCATATCAATTCACTTAGGGTGGGGGGCCGGTATCTGGGGGCCCCCTTATTTGAGGGGGCTCCCAGATTCCGATAAGCCCCCCACCCGCAGACCCCGACAACCAACGGCCAGGGTTGTCGGGAAGAGGCCCTGTCCTTATCAACATGGGGACAGGGTGCTCTGGGGTGGGGGGGCCCCGCAGTGCGCTCCCCTGCCCCAGAGCACCCGACCCCCCCATGTTGAGGGCATGCAGCCTGGTACGGCTCAGGAGGGGGGGGGGCGCTCGCTCGTCCCCACTCCCTTCCTGGCCGGCCGGGTAGCGTGCTTTGGATACGGGTCTGGTATGGATTGTAGGGGGACCCCCTACGTCAGTTTTTCGGCGTATGGGGGTCTCCCTACAACCCATACCAGACCTAAGGGCCTGGTATGCTCCTGGGGGGGGAACCCATGCCGTTTTTTTATTCCAATATTGGCGTGGAGTTCTCCCTCTCAGGAATGCGTACCAAATGCCGATGCTAGAATTGGCGGGAATCCAAGTCGGATCTCCCGTCGCTTCTATGACGGCTTTGTCTCCATCGCGGCTGCCCTGCTCGGCGCTGGCTCCCGCGATGGGGCTCGTAGGTGGTCAATCTCGCCAGGAAAGGGAGCGAGATTGACACAATATCGCGGTCACCCACTGTACTTGTCCCCTTACTTGTACGTGTTGAGCTTTCATGAGTATGTGTTTAGCTTTGCAATGGGAGTCGTCCCTAATCTGTTATTGTCACTGTGTTCCTCTTTCAAACAGTCTATCGGAGGTTTGTTTATGGCTCAGTTCAAGTTTGTGTAATTTACTAAATAAGTACGCTAGCTTTATTTTCTCTTCGTTATCTAGCCCTGTGGCCATATTTAGTTAAAACTATTTTAATATCCCCCTTATATAGAATTAATGAGCAGCCCAGAGTGGGGAGACGACTGTCTATAAAATCCTAATTGATGTAGTAAGTATTCAGTTCATCAATGACATCTGCTTTGACCTCGGGGTCTTGCAATAACATCTCATTAAGACACCAAGTAGGTGTTCTAGATGGCTTTTGGGTAGGTAGAACTCTTGAAAATATTGGGGCATGCCTTAGGGCCGTTCAGGTCCGTCTGTCACGGACCTGAACGGCCGCTCCATGCATCACTATGGAGCGTCGGATGTCAGCGGAGACATGTCCGCTGACATCCGACCCGCTAAAAACAGATGTATGGGGGCCAAGTCCCCATCCGTCCATGCGGATCGGATCGGGTAAGATCTGATGAAAACGGACATGCTGTCCGCTTTCATCAGATCGCTCCATAGGACACAGCGGTGCCTGACAAGCCCCTCCCCGCTCAGTGAGCAGAGAGGAGCTTGTCATCCGTTGGCCCAGCGGAGATCTGCGGACTGATCTCCCGCTGAGCCGACAGGAGCAGGCGGACTCCGTAGGGACGGTGTCCGCCAAGTGTGAATGAGGCCTTAGAGACTGGAGTTACACTTTAACTTATTGTCAAAGCTAATGCTTTGCTTAATGTTGGTTTTGAAGAGCCAACAAGGTTGGTTCTCTTGTTCTGCCAGAGTGTCAGGAAGCACTCTGTAACAATTAGCAATGACATACAGCACTGGAATAGGCCTTAGGTAAACATCAATCTTTGATGACAAAAGAGGATGAGAGATGCTTGTTGTCATTGCAGCCTCTAAACCTGCCCACATATTATATGTGAACTTAAAGCGGTGGTTCCCCCTAAAACTAATTTCTAACAATAGATTCGTAAGACCCGTTACACTGCGGGTAGGCTGGCTTTTTTTTTTTTTTTTTCGTACATACCGAGATCTCCCCGTCTCGTCCCTTGGCGGTGGGCGTTCCTAGTTGATTGACGTTCCTCGGACGGGCGCGTACGTGACGTCACGACTTTCCGAAAGAAGCCGAACGTCGCTGCGCATGCGCCGTATAGAGTCGGCTCTATACGGCGCATGTGCAGCGACGTTCGGCTTCTTTCGGAAAGTCGTGACGTCACGTACGCGCCCGTCCGAGGAACGTCAATCAACTAGGAACGCCCACCGACAAGGAACGAGACGGGGAGATCTCGGTATGTACTAAAAAAAAAGCCAGCCTACCCGCAGTGTAACGGGTCTTACGAATCTATTGTTAGCAATGTGTTTTAGGGGGAACCACCCCTTTAAGTAAACTTCCGTGCAAAAGCAGTCCATGCATTTTACTATTTTCTGTGAGTAGAAAGGAACAAGCCTTCATCAGTCTGATGTTTTCCAGCAATTCCCCTGAAAGCCTTAGTGATCACTTTTGATTCCCATCCTTTGTCATGTTTGACCCCTGAGTTTTCTAGCTTAAATGTGTGAGGGGTATTGACCTTGTATTTTGACAGCTGTTTCCTTGGGAAAAAATGTAAACTCCATTAAACATAAATTCTACACAAATTATTAGCAATTGCTTTTGTGTTATGAGAATGGTGGATCATTCCTGCAACAATATATGTTGGCTTTGCCACTTGTAGCCTCACCCAGGGGTGCATGTGAAAAATGAATAGCTGTTGCTTAGAGAAATGTATTCAGTTTTATTGATGAATACAGAAGTTAGATCACAGCCAGTACACTGCCGACTACTTGTTACAGATGGTTTAAGAGAAAGATGTTTTTTTTGTACGAAAATGATCAGAATGTTTAAATGTCCTTCCAAAACATGTTGTTTGGTTTTAACATTTGATTTTAGACTGCATGGACTTAAAGGGTTTGTAAAGGATTTTTTTTTTTATCTTAATAGCTTCCTTTACCTTAATGCAGTGCTGTTTTCATGTCCTCATTGTTCGTTTTTGCTCTCAAGTTGCTGTAATTCTTCTCTGATCTCCACACTTCCTGGTTGTCTGTTTCCTGATAACCACAGTACTGGGAGCTTTCTCTCTGTGGTCACTAATCAAGGAGGTGTGATTACTGTGTGTCTAGAACCCCTCAGCACCAATCAGTTTCGTTTTACAAACCATTACTGCCCTGTTTTGGCTCTGTGGCTCTGTACAACAGAGGCAGGAAACAACATGCAAAAACGAAACTGGAAACTACAGGTACATTATATAATTGATTTTTATCTATTTTTAATCATTTTTAAAAGGAATCAGTTAACTATTATGTCTCTATACTCTGTAAACAGTCATTTCAGCAAAAAAAAATGTTTTATTTACAACTCCTTTAACCAAACAAAAACCATATACACTGTTGGAAATTTGTTTGTTCAAGAAAAATTCCATCCTGCTCCTTTAGATTTTCTAGTCACTGTGGTTTAAAACAAACATCGATTTGATCGACTAATGATCCAAAAATGAACAAGCTTTCTTAGGACCTTCTTTTCCTAAAAAAAAATTTGGGAAATTCTACCCATCTATGGCCAGCTTAAACAGGGTAAAAGTTGAAACTTTTACATTGGGATGACCACTTTCTATAAAGCTCAGATTTGCATATCTCAACAATGTTGCAGCTTGTAAAGGACAACAAACTTCCTTGAATATGGTGTTGTGGAGAGAAAATTACCAGAGCAGCTGAATTCTTCAAATGTTAGTGCTGGAATGATGTGAGGGGGACAACGATCACATAGATGATGTTCTGCGATGAGTCAAAAGTTGATCTCTAAGTTAAGTTGGGTACATACTAAGTTGGGTACATACTGGCCGAAAATCGTCCAGTTCAGCAGGAACCGGCTGACTTTAGGTCATTGTGTACAGCTATCTCCCCAACGACCGGTTTCTGTTGAAGGGACATGCTGGAAAACCCAGCATCCAATCAGCGCTCACAGCCAATGGCTGTAAACGCTGATTTGTTCATTCTGGGGGGGTGGAGGAGCCCGCTGTTGGCATTCAATAGAACAGCAGGGGAGATCTCCGCAACAAAATCACTTGTGCTGATATGCAATCTGTCATATTTTTTTTTTTTTTTAGTTCCACCTGCTGATTGAATGAAAAAAAACTGTCCGTGTATACCAGGCATGTCCAAAGTCCGGCCCGCGTGCCAAACGCGGCTCGCCCCCCGGTTTTGAATGGCCCGCCTGGTTATTTGGACATATATATCTTTTGTGTCCCCCGACAATCTCCCAGTGCCGGGGCCACAAAAGATGTCCCGTCTTCGGCACTGCCATTGGACAACTGTTCTGTCCATCAAAGGAGGCGGGACTTTCTATTAAAGAGGCCGCCGTGTAAAAAGGAGATTCTCCTGTAGGTAATCTTTGGTGCTCGTGAGTTCATTCCTGGCAATGGTGGGTGCATTCATTCCTGGCAATGGTGGGTGGGCATTGAACTTAATTTTTTTCAGCACGTCGTTGTGTTTTACGTCACCTTGTTCTGACACGATCGTTTTTTTTTACCTGATGGTGTGTAGGCAAGACTGATCATCAGTCAGCTTCATCGGATTACTGATGGAAAAATCCATCAGACTGTTTTCATCAGACGAACTGATCGTGTGTACAGGGCATTAGTGTTTTGTGTTCAGTTAATGGACAAATATAAGGAAGAGGTGAACTTAGGGGTGTAAAATGTATGCAAATATATACCTTCAAAGTTAGTAAAGGTTAATGTCAAGGCGGTGTTAACACATTTGTAGAATCGTGGCATAGGAGTCAGGGGAATGTTTTTTTTTTTGTTTTGTTTTGAATATTTATGTGCTGATAGTGGATAGATTCTCCTATTTTGGTGTGTTTTCTACCACTTTAATACTCCATAATTTGACACATGGGGGGCTGCATGATAGGTTATCAGTGAATTAGGGTAGAGTTCTGCATATGTGTTATATGTGTGGATATCTTAAAAAAATATTCTTTACCTTGTCCCACATCAGTAGTGAGTGCCTGACCAGGGAGCCAAGACAAGTGGGCTATTCTGAATGGTGGGGATGGGGGGTACATTACAGTGTTTATAGGAGTAGGGTGATGTTGCCCTTTTCCAGTTTAAATACAAGACCACATGTTGTACTGTACAGTTGAACCTCGGATTACGAGCATATTCCGTTCCAGGAGTATGCTCGTAGTCCAAAGTACTCGCATATCAAAGCGAGTTTTCCCATTGAAGTCGATGGAAACAAAAATAATTTGTTCCGCATTGACTTCAATGGGATACAATACTGAATGCGGCCAGAGGTGGGGGGGCGCCAGAGAGCGCCAAAAATGTCCGAAAAGGCCAGAGGACACTTCGGGAAGTTTCCTGCACCCCATACCTCAGGCCAAATGAGGAACTGCAGGCCAATGTTCAGCTTTTCTCGGCTCCTGCGCCCCCGTACCTCAGGCCAAATGAGGTACTGCAGGCCTATTTTCGGCTCTGCTCAGCTTCTGCGCCCCCGTACCTCAGGCCAAGTGAGGTACTGCAGGCCTATTTAGCTTGAATTCTGCTTGTCTTGCGAGTCAACACTTGTAAACAAAGTCAGAATTAAAAAAAAAAGTCGCTCGCAAATCAAAACGCTCTCAAACCAAGTTACTCTTAAACCGAGGTTCCACTGTATGTTACAAAAAAGATGTGAGGGACTGGTATACATAATACACAAACATAGTGAAGTAATTTGGAAACTAAAGGGCATTTTGATCAAGTTGGTAAAGCAATCCAAAATATGATAGATATGTTACCATGACTGACATGGGTCCAGAGTAGGGGCTAAGTGGCAGAAAATAAAGGATTCATGTAATGGGTTATTATGAATTACCAAGTAGCTTAGCTTTAGGAAGAGTAAAGCTATTTTTTTTTTTTGTTAAGTAATTTTAAACCACCCGCGATTGCCCAGTAACTGAGCAGGACCGTGGATCTCTGTGTGTAAACACAGAGATCCACGTCCTGTCAGGGAGAGGAGACTGATGCTGTGTCCCTTGTACATAGGGACAACCATCGGTCACCTTCCCCAGTCAGCCCCCTCCCCCCACAGTAAGAATCACTGCCAGGATACACATTTAACTCCTTCCTCGCCCCCTAGTGTTAACCCCTTCCCTGCCAGTCACATTTATACAGTAAGCAGTGCATATTTATAGCACTGTTCACTGTATAAATGTGAATGGTCCCAAAAATGTGTCAAAGGTGTCCGATGTGTCCGCCATAATGTCGCAGTTCCAATAAAAAATCACAGATCGCCGCCATTACTAGTAAAAAAATAATAATTATGTCCCCTATTTTGTAGGCGCTATAACTTTTGCGCAAACCAGTCACTATACGCTTATTGCGATTTTTTATTTTTTTTACTAAAAATATGTAGAAGAATACGTATCGTAATTAAAAAATATTGGGCCAGATTCACGTAGAATCGTGGCGGCGTAACGTATCCTAGATACGTTACACCGCCGAAATTTTTCATCGCAAGTGCCTGATTCACCAAGCACTTGCGATGAAAACTACGCCGGCGGCCTCCGGCGCAAGGCGGGCCAATTTAAATGGGCGTGTGCCATTTAAATTAGGCGCGCTCCCGCGCCGGACCTACTGCGCATTCTCTGTTTCTTAACTCCCGCCGTGCTTTGCGCTCCGTGACGTCATTTTTTTGAACGGCGACGCGCGTAGCGTACTTCCGTATTCCCGGACGGCTTACGCAAATGACGTTAAATTTTGAATTTCGGCGCGGGAACGACAGCCATACTTTAGACAGCAATACACTTGCTGACTAAAGTTAGGGCACCAAAAAAAACGACTAACTTTGCGACGGGAAACTAGACTAGCGGCGACGTAGCGAACGCGAAAAACCGTCGTGGATCTGCCGTAAGTCCTAATTTGCATACCCGACGCTGTTTTACGACGCAAACTCCCCCCAGCGGCGGCCGCGGTACTACATCCTAAGATCCGACAGTGTAAAACAATTACACCTGTCGGATCTTAGGGATATCTATGCGTAACTGATTCTATGAATCAGTCGCATTGATAGAAACAGAGATACGACGGCGTATCAGGAGAAACGCCGTCGTATCTCATTTGTGAATCTGGCCCATTGTGTTTTTTCAATATTGCCGCTCTTTTTTTGTTTATAGCACACAAAATAAAAAACGCACAGGCGATCAAATACCACCAAAAGAAAGCTCTATTTGTGGGAAAAAAAGGACGTCAATTTTTTTTGGGAGCCACGTCACACGACCGCGCAATTGTCAGTTAAAGCGACGCAGTGCCGGAAAGCTGAAATTTCGCCTGGGCAGGAAGGGGGTATATATGCCCAGTATGCAAGTGGTTAAAGTTTGTCAAAGGCATAGCTTAAAAATATTCAATACACAAGTTTTGCCTCTGAATGCATGATTAGTGCATGTATCTGACTGTAAAATGATGCTTATCTCACCATACTGCTTCTGTCCCTTACTATTTATAGCAGTGATATGTTTAATGCTCTTGTTGCTTTTGCTGTTATGATTAAATTAGCATATGTGTGGCATAGTTCTATATGGAACAACACCCCTTCATGTTTTGCCAGCAGTAATGCTCCAGGAAAACCCTGTTACTTTTATATTAGCTATACTTTTCTGTATTTTAGAGGCTTTGTGTGCAGCCATTAATGTCTGCTCCAGAGGACATACCATCAGCATGACTGCAGGAAAGCAGAGCGTGGTCTAATCCTACTGCAGCTCTGCCAAACACATTTTTTATAAGTGCCTATGGAGTTGGCCATTATCACCTAAACTGTATTTTGTTTCACAAACAATTGTTCTATAAATAAGATAAATATGGATATTACAATTAAAAAAATACAGTATATCACAAAAGTCATTACACCCCTCATATTTTATTATATCTTTTCATGTGACAACACTGAAGAAAATACACTTTGCTACAATGTAAAGTTGTGAGTGTGCAGCTTGTATAACTGTAAATTTGCTGTCCCCTCAAAATAACTCAACACACAGCAATTAATGACTAAAGAGCTGGCAACAAAAGTGAGTACATCCCTAAGCGAAAATGCCCAAATTGGACCCAAAGTGTCAATATTTTGTGTGGCCACCATTATTTTTTAGCACTGTTTTAACTCTCTTGGGCATGGAATTCACCAGAGCATCACAGGTTGACACTGGAGTCCTCTTCCACTCCTCCATGATGATATCACAGAGCTGGTGGATGTTAGAAACCTTGCGCTCATCTGCCTTCCGTTTGCGGATGCCCCAGAAATGCTCAATACGGTTTAGGTCTGGAGACATGCTTGGCCAGTCCATCACCTTTACCCTCAGCTCCTTTAGCAAGGCAGTGGTCATCTTGGAGGTGTGTTTGGGGTTGTTATCATGTTGGAATACTGCCCTGCGGCCCAGTCTACAAAGAGAGGGAATCATGCTCTGCTTCAGTATGTCACAGTCCATATTGGCATTCATGGTTCCCTCAATGAACTGTAGCTACCCAGTGCCGGCAGCACTCCTGCAGCCCCAGACTATGACACTCCCACCACTATGCTTGATCGTAGGCAAGACACATTTGTCTTTGGTACTCCTCACCTGTTTGCCGCCACATATGCTTGACACCATCTGAACCAAATAAGTTTATCTGGGTCTCATCAGACCACAGGACTTGGTTCCAGTAATCCATGTCCTTAGTCTGCTTGTCTTCAGCAAACTGTTTGAGGGCCTTCTTGTGCATCATCTTTAGAAGATGCTTCCTTCTGGGACGACAGTCATGCAGACCAATTTGATGGATATGGTCTGAGCACTGACAGGCTGACCCCCCACCCCTTCAACCTCTGCAGAAATGCTGGCAGCACTCATACATGTATTTCCCAAAGACAACCTCTGGATATGATGCTGAGTACGTGAACTCAACTTCTTTGATCGACCATGACAAAGCCTGTTCTGATTGGAACCTGTCCTGTTAAAACGCTGTATGGTCTTGGCCACCATGCTGCAAGGTTTTGGAAACCTTATAGCCTAGGCCATCTTTATGTAGAGCAACAATTCTTTTTCCCAGATCCTCAGAGAGTTCTTTACCATGAGGTGCCATATTGAACTTCCATTGACCAGTATGAACGAGTGAGACCGCGTACACACGGTCGGACAAAAGCGATGAGAATGGACTGAGGTTCAGTTTCATCGGTCCAAACCGACGGTGTGTATAGCCCATTGGTCTGTTTTCCTTCGGTCCAAAATTTTAAAACATGCTTCAAAATCGAACCGATGGACCGCTGCCCGATCGGTCCAAACCGATGGTTAGTACAGAAAGCATCGGTTCAAAACCCGCGCATGCTCAGAATCAAGTCAACGCAATGCTTGGAAGCATTGAACTTCGTTTTATTCAGCACGTCGTGTGTTTGACGTCACCGCGTTCTGACCTGGAACGATGGTGTGTACGCACATCAGACCATCAGGAACCGATGGAAATGGCCCGTCGGACCATTCTCATCAGTTTGGAACGACCGTGTGTACGTGGCCTTAGAGTGATAACACCAAATTTAACACACCTGCTCCCCATTTAAACCTGAGACCTTGTAACACTAACGAGTCACATGACAACAGGGAGGTAAAATGGCTAAATGGGCCCAATTTGGACATTTTCACTTAGCGATGTACTCACTTTTGTTGCCAGTGGTTTAGACATTAATGGCTGTGTGTTGAGTTATTTTGAGGGGACAGCAAATTTACACTGTTATACAAGCTGTACACTCACTACATTGTAGCAAAGTGTCATTTCTTCAGTGTTGTCACATGAAAAGATATATTAAAATATTTACAAAAATGTGAGAGGTGTACTCACTTTTGTGAGATACTGTATTTGGAAAACCAAATTCATATCAACTAATTGAAAGGTAATGTGCACCACACAAAATACTGGTTCCCCTAAAGTCAGGAGGAATACATTGACAGGATAAGGTTGCTTGTCATTCTTCACGTGTCTCTAGACACCATAAAAATTGACATTTTGCTAGGGGAAATTAGCCTGCTTTGTTATATATAACTTGTGTTATTATACTCCGTTTAAAAAAAGAAAACATTAACGTTAAAATTGGTTAACTACAGGTATAACTTTTTCTTTTGACAGAGTGGAGATGGATTAGAACCCCTGTCAGGTTTTTAATGCGGTCTGTAGAAGTCTCTGCTACATTGGCAGAAGTTAATGTTTCCATAACTTTTACCTTTTTAACATTTTGGTGTTTTTTTTCACCACTACTCAGCATTGCTACTCAGGTGGCGATATAGTTGCAATAAGATTTAGGCTGATATACTTCCACCTGCCATTTCTGCTGAGAACACAACTGCCTGCTTTTACAGAGGCACAGCAACAGAACATCGGTCAGCATTTGGGTTATAGTGGCTTCTTTCCCAGACACACAAATACCCTGTCAGTCTGCATATGTTTTGTGAGTACCCCTCAATTAGGAATGGCAGAGATGAGATACAGAGGACCTAAGAAAAAAGGGCCCAATAGCACTTATGCTGCACATGGCACTGAGGATAATGAGCAAAATGCTTAGGTTTATTGCTTGCATTGGAGGAAAGTCATATAATAACACAGCTCCCTTTCTCTGAGGCCCCGTACACACGTCCGAGAAACTCGACGAGCAAAACACAACGTTTTGCTCGTCGAGTTCCTTGTGAAGCCGCCGAGGATCTCGGCGAGCCAAGTTTCCCCGTTGACTAACGAGGAAATAGAGTTCCTCGTCGGTTTCCTGGCCGAAAGTGTACACACGGCCGGGTTTCTCGGCAGAATACGGCTCCGATCGAGTTTCTGCCTGAATTCTTCCAAGAAACTCGGTTCGTGTGTACGGGGCCTGATTCTATCTCTTTCTTCGGCCCAAAATAGATGGCCTATCTGACTAAGGCAGATTTCACGGTAACTTTGTTTGATTTCTTTGGAAAACTCTTTGCCTTTTCAGAACCTTTTGGTTTTTAGGGCTTAAAATTACTATTTTGCCTCCTCACTACTGGAGACTATTCAAGTGTATGACCCCGAACATCTTTAATTTCTTTTAAGACAATATTGAGGAAGGAGAGGTGAATGCAGAAGAGGGTCCTGAGGAGATACAAGCTAAGGCTCACTTAATTGATGTGGTACATACTAGTCTTGTCTAGTGACACCGGCATCTCCCCAGCCTTAACAAGCTAATATAGGCACAAAACAGCTACTGATGTTTGGAAAGTCTTTTTCTCTTGCACACAAATTAACTGTGCTCTCTGTATGAGGATTGGCCAAATTCTGAAAATGCATTCTTCTTTCAAAAGCTTTTGCTGAGTTATCTATTTTATTTATGAAAAAATACATTTAAATACAAATGGTCTGTCCTGGTAGTGGTAGATGAATAGAGAATGTGATCCTGTGTTTGAGGATCCTGTACTGATGGAAAAATTGCAACTCATGCCCATAGTTTGATGTGTTGATGCCCTAGAGCAGTGGTCATCAACCCTGTGCTCAGGGCCTACTAACAGGCCAGGTTTGCAAGATAACTGAAATACATCACAGGTGATAATATTTGCTGCTGAGTGATTGCAGTATTCTAGTCTGCATCTCCCCAAGGTAATTCATAAAACCTGGCCTGTTAGTGGGCCCTGAGTACAGGGTTGATGACCACTGCCCTAGAGAATGTATTTTGCCTGGTCTCTAGGGTGACACTGCTTGGTTTGCTGAACTTGCTTGCAAAAGTTGTATTTTACACATGCCTTTTGATGGTGAATGTCTGTTTAGTGAATCCCTGATAGGAAGTTGCTCGCGTCAGTCATCCACTTTGACCTCCCGTGTCTTCCTGGGATCTGAATCTGGTACTTTTGGTTCTTCAAAGACCTTCTTTTGAACCAATTTGAGATTTCCCATTGGGGGATCTCACCAGTAAGGTGGCCTTCTTATTGGTGGCTATTACCTTCATCAGACATGTCTCCGAGTTGCCGACTCTTTCTTGTGAGAAACCTTTTTATTTTTTATATATCTTTCATAGAGACCAGATGCTCCTAAAATCTAGATCCTCTTTCCTTCCCAATGTGATCTATTCTTTTTTCCTAAATGATTATATTATCTTCCCTTCTCTCTGTCCTGTTCCAAAGCATGCCAAGAAGTGGCCATCCACTGCCTGGCTAGCCACTGCCGCCTCAAGCAGGGGAAAACCATCGCGGGAACGAGCCCACGGAGTTTCGTGCCTCCTTATTGTGCATCTTGAAACAGCCACACCACATGTTTTCAGAGAGTCCAGTATTTCTCCTGAAGTTATTTGTGGGTTATTCTTTGCATCCTGAACAACTTTCCTGGCAGTTGTGGCTGAAATTTTAGTTGATCTACCTGACCGTGGTTTGGTTTCAACAGAACCCCCCATTTTACACTTCTTAATTAGAGTTTGAACACTGCTGATTAGCATTCTCAATTCCTTGGATATCTTTTTATATCTCTTTCCTGTTTTATACAGTTCAACTACCTTTTCCCGCAGATCCTTTGACAATTCTTTTGCTTTCCCCATGACTCAGAATCCAGAAACATCAGTGCAGCACTGAATGAAAGATGCAAGGGTCTGTCAGGAGTCCAGAAACTCATTGACCTTCTATACACACACACTAATTGCAAGCAAACAGATCACAGGTGAGAATGGTTACCTTTAATAGTCATTCAAACCCCTTTGTGTCAACTTGTGTGCATGTTATCAGGCCAAAATCATCAGGGTCATTTGGGTAGTTTCTGTTGCCATTATGATTTAAAAAGAGTAAACACAGTTAATTGATAATAAATGGCTTCAGCCAAACACTAACCACGAGTGAAAGAAATGATTTTGTTTTATCATTCATATTCTCTGAGCCATGAACTCATAAATTATGCCAGGGTATGTAAACTTATGAGCACAACTGTATATAAACTTATTTCAGGTATGGATTTTAAAGCATAATTACATTGGTATAGCTTGTACAGTGTTCTAAGTATGCATGTTCCATACCTTGTAGGATCTCTGTGAAAGCTAGGAGTCATTGTAGTATTCTCCACTACTACAGTGATCGCTGCTGCTTTCTGGGTCCCATGCTTGGCTGCTGCGTAGTAGCCACAGGGGTTCGCCCATTGGCGGTACAAGCACCATTCACAGAAAGCCTTGCATTTTTCTCAATGAATGCAAGGCATTCTCTAATCGGAAAAGGCAGAGTGGTTATACCACAATCTCCACCTGGTCCAATGAGAACACCTTGCATTCATTGAGAATAATGCAAGGTGTTTTGTGAATGGTGCTCGTGCTGCCAAGTGGGCGAACCCCTGTGGTTACTATGCAGCAGGGCAGCCATTCAGCGCGGAACTTGGAAGACAGCAGTGATCACTGTTGTAACGGAGGCTTCAAAGTGATTTCCAGCCTTCGCAACAGATATGACATTTGCATACTTACCTTGTATCAAGCTGGATCATTGTAGCTATGCTATATAATGCAAACCTGCTTTAGTGCAGATCTGCATTAATTTGTATGTTTTTTTTTTTTTCATGTGTCTGGAGGTCAGCTATAAATTAATTTTACATTCACATAAACTCGTGTGGACAAGAAAAAGCAATTTAAAAGCCCTTTAAGTGACTTTAATAGTCCATTATGAAGAATTAAGGCATGGCGAATTCCACAATAAGATCGTTACTTTTACGTTTAAGTTTTCGTGCTCCTCGTGTATTCTGTACATGGCTTCGACACTACATACATATGTCTAATAATGAATACTTGTGTACGTGCTTTGAGCATTTATCAGCCTTCCCGTTTCATACATCTTGCACAAATTAGAAAAATGATGCCGCTTTGTTTCTCTGCATTATAAGTTGGCAGTCAGACACTTCCTCCAAGAACATCAAGATGTCTCACTGTTTTCATCACAGAACAGCAATGAATGGCTTCCTTTGCTGAAATGCTGCTTTATACAACACCTGGCCATTTGCCATGTCTAAGCAGCAGAGGAACAATACTACAAACAGCAGTTATTTACATCTCTGCTCACTGTGCGCATACATTTGCAGCTGTGATGTTGACTACAAAGTTAAAGCCCTGGAAAGACAAAAGATATCCCAAGCGCTGGCTAGTTTTGTCCTCCATCTGTGTGGAAGTCTGTCAGTTTAGAAGAAGCAGGATACCGGGATTAGTGTGGGCTTTCAAATGCTGAAAAAATAATTATGAAATAAATAGACACATAAGCATGTGTTTGTGTACCCGGGGATATGTAACTATATGGTCATTTGAGTCTGGTTAGGGATATAATACAGTCACATATCAGGATTTTATATTATATATTTTTCCGTGCTAACCTAACCCTCAATGATAAAGCTGCAATCAGTTAGTGCAGGGCTCAAAATTTCAATCCCTGAGCTACTAGCTGGACCTCAAGGATAACTCGCCACCAGTTGCTCCACCCAACCCTGCTTCTAATTCCACACCTAAACACGCCCTCATAAAGTATCTCATGAAATTACACCTAAATGTTTTATGCAGAATTAAGTTATAAAAATAGATATTAACAACAACTTTATCCGTGCCCACCAATGTAACCTTCCTGTGCCCACCAATACAGCCTGTGTCCACCAATACAGCCTGTGTCCACCAATGCAGCCTGTGCCCACCATGCAGCCTGTGTCCACTATGTGGCCTACCTGTGCAGGGGAAGAGAGGAACAGGAGAGCTGACAGGATGGTCAGAGCGCAGGGAACACAGCGATAACAGCTTTAATTCCAATTGCTGTGTTCCCGGCGCTCAACGTCATATACAGCCCCACCCCCTGGCCGGGGGAACTTTGACAGATCGCCCATCACGGGATTGGACGGGTGATCTGTCTATTAAAGTCCCAGGACCAGGAGGAGGGGCTGTATATGACAGCGAGTGGAAGAGAACACAGCAATTGAAATGAAACCTGTTATCGTTGTTTTCCCTGCTCTGATCACCTGGATCTCTCTCTCTTCTCTCTCTCCTCTCTCTCGGCTGCCGGCGGTGCCCGCCCCCTCACTTCCAGGCAGACATAGCTTGCCAGCCCTCTAAATGCGAGTGGAATTTTTGAGGGCTGAGTTAGTGAATGAAGTTCATGATTCTCAAAAAACGTGCAAACAAAATTATAGCTGCACAAAAATGACAATACACAATATTGATAAGATGTTAAAGTTGTTGTAAAGGCGGAAGGTTTTTTATCTTAATGCATTCTATGCATTAGGATAAAAAGTCTTCTATGTGCAGCAGCAGTTCCCCTCTGCCCCCCTAACACTTACCTGAGCCCACCTAGATCCAGCGATGTTGTCGGCTGCCCTAGACTTCAATCCCCATTGGCTGAGACAGCAGCACAGCGCCATTGGCCCCCGCTGCTGTCAATTAAAGTCAGTCAACCAATGAGGAGAAAAAGGGGGCGGGTCCGGGAGCGTCTCCGTGTCTGAATGGACACGGGGAGCTGCACCTCGGCTCAGGTGCCCCTATAGGAAGCTGCTTTCTGTGGGGGCACTCAAAAGGAGGGACTGGCCAGGAGCATCAAAGAGGGACCTGAGAAGAGTAGCATCCAGGCTGCTAAAAGAAAAAAAAACGAATCTAGTATCACTTTAAGAAATAAATAGTCAAATTCATCTCGAACATAAAAAAAACGAGGTGTCTTCAAAAAGTTTCTGTGCCTTTTTATATTTAAAAAAAGTGCAGAATTGTTATTAACCTCCCTGGCGGTATGATTCTGTCTGGAATTACGTACCAAAAGCGGTACAATTATTTGCAAGGAAATTTGGCGTTTTATACTGTAGGCCTGCAATTCTTAGGAATAACTCACTTAAATCTGACCAAACAAGAATCTAATAGGCATCCCGGGTATGACATTTTTTTAAAAACAAAATGATAAATTATAATATAATAAATAATTATAACAAATAATAATATAATTCTAATAAAAATTATTCAATAATGTAATCAAATCAAAAACACTGAAATGTTCTCAGTTGCAGAATTGTTGCTGTCATTATTTAATTTCCCCACAAATCGCTATCGCACAATTCTGCAAGTGATTATAATTTATTATCGCTGTTTTTTAGCTGATCTAAAACCATTTTTGACATAAAGGGACACGTTTGGTTGCTATGGACAATCTACAGTTTGCAGGGAGAAAGAAAGGTTTTTATTATATAAAATGACATGTAGGGCACTGGGCAGACCACTAGGGACAAGGGGGGTGTGTTTTTTTTTACATACAGTACTGTAATCTATAAGATTACAGTATACTGTATGTACTGTGTTTGTTTACCTTTTTGAATTTGGCGCCGATCTCCGCTCCCGTGCGTCGTAACGTCGCAGGGAACGGAGATCGGCGGCACAGGAGGACGCTGTGTGAATCGAGCGAGGTCCCGCTCGCTCACACAGCGCGGTGACATCGCTGGATCCAGGACAAGGTAAGCCAGCGCACGCTGCAGGCTCTGCATGTTTACCCCGAGCGTGACTCAGGGATACCGATCGCAGCAGAAAAAACCCACCCCGAGTCACGCTCGGGGATACCGCCAGGGAGGTTAAAAACTCTCGTATATACATTATCTATAACCATGCACATAAAATGAAACCAAAATTCTAGGGCTTCCAACATAGAACACTTTCAGTAATTTTATCATGCATCAATAAGGTATAGGATCACAATTATATAATATGTGTAAAAAGTGTCCATATAATACAAATGCAGTGCATGAAGAGTGCAATTGTTTGTAATGCGCTGTGGATGCCCCAGTATAAATCTCCAAAAAATATTCAGCAATAAATGACCACATTTCAGTAATTGAATGTATTGTTGGTGCAAAGGTGGACCCACAGATTTATGATGTGGGTGACTCCCTTCAAAATCTGTAGCATAGATATGGTTCAAGCAGAGAAAACATAAAGAAACCTCATTGTGCTTTGCATTAAAACTATGAATCTAAAAACTCAAATTAGATGGTGCATCCAGATCGTGGAACAAAATGTATAGTGTATACAGCAAAAAGTGCCTTCCATGGAGATGCCTCTATTGTTGTTTTCAAAACCCCACCTCTGAATTGCATCAATAAGCTCCGCACTATGTGTTATGTCATGGAGACATCAACGGGCGCACTGGAATTTGATTTCACTTTTTGTGCACTGCAATACATGTAAGTACAGTATAATATATTTTTATTAGGTTTGAGATGAATTTCACAGTTTTTAATTGAATCTTACTGAAGAAAGCTCCAATCACTGTGCGCCTGGTTTTAAAGGTGCCTCAGATACTCCTCATATAAGGGCTCCACCACAAAGTTTACAAAATGCGCATTTACCAATAGCATCTATCGTTTGCACCTTTGATGTCATAGGGTACCACCCTTTTTGAACGTTGTTTTCACAATGTCCCACCTTAAGAAGGATATATGGGAAACCACCACCAGCTGATCTCCTCAAACATCAATAACCGAGACCCAGGGAGAGATAATAATCCAGGATAGTGTGATATCATTTTATTAAAAGTCAAAACAAGGATTAAACATATAAATTCAAGGTGCTATAGTCAGCACCAGCCCACTCAAATTAGACTTATACTACCCCTCACCTGCCCCTTTCAGACTTGCTTTATGATATCTTCCATCACTCGCGTATGAATAAAAGACAATTTTTTACTAGAAAGGTATGCTGATGGACATCTCTACATGCTTGCTTAAATGGGATTGCACCTTCCATCCAGTTTACTGCAACATTCTGAAGTTATCAAGCATTGATCTGTATGATGTGGGACCAGTAGCACTTTCATAATATGATACCGGAGCTTTCATGTCCAGCATCCCTTTGAAGGATGATATTCTCCAAAGAATGAAAAGACTTAAAGCATAAGACACAACAGCACTGTAAATGTCAATATGGATATATCCAGACAAAAGAGTTTGGGAGTGAGGGTACAGGTTATTTTCTTTCTGCTAACCATACTTTCTGCATGGAGTTTGTATGTTTCCCTTTGTGTGGGGATTCTATGGGTGACCTGATTTCTTCCCAGAGTCCAAAAAGGAATATGTTAAACTGGCCACAGTTTATGCAAGTCAATATGCTTATGTAGCGACGTTGGCTTGCTAGCTTCCCAAGAGCAGGAACTGAGTACTTAAAGCAGTATTAAACCCAAAGCAAAAACATGTATTATATATATATATATATATATATATATATATATATATATATATATATACTAGGCAGAACGAGGCAGCAGACAGAAATGACACGGACCTCTGGATTGAGATACACTATAGAGGGATATACTTTTTTCCGATTTCATGTCTGAGGTTTACAACCACTTTAAATCTGCTACTACATCTAACACTCCCCTCCCCCCAGACTGACCATGCTGCTTTGCAAATCTCCCCCCCTGTTCTTGTTTAGACAGAGTAGCGTCTGTACACACAGGAGGTGTGTTACGGACCAGATCACCAGGCGAAAAACACAGGGGAAAGCCTAAAAAATAAAACTAATACACGACTACATCCAATGATTGGTAAACTGCAATATGTTATATTTTTGGTTTAATCCTGCTTTAACTAGTTCCGGACTGTGTGTTGTCTGTGCTCCCACACAGAAAGCACTCCAAGGGAACACATTTAACCCTTTGATTGCCGCTGATACCCCGCAATGTTGCAGTCCCGCTAAAAATCGCTGATCGCCGCCATTACCAGTTAAAAATAAAAAGTCCCTAAATCTATCCCATAATTTGTGGACACAATAACTTTTGCGCAAACTAGGGCTGTCTCGATACAGAGCATTTGCCTAAGTATTTGTACTCGGGCAAATGCTCCGATGCGTCACCCACTACCTGGACAGTCAGCGATGATCGGTGCGGCCGGGGGGAGTTACAATCACCGATCACCACTATATAGATTTTACTAAAGCCCGACAGACGCTTCTCCCCTCCCCTTCCCCGCAGTTTACAGCTGCTTAAGTGAAATCTATACAGGGTGATCAGTGCTTGTAACTGCCCCCACCACACCGATCACCGCTGAATGTCCCTGTATCTTCCTACAGTCCCCCTCTGTGTCCTCCTCCGTGCTCCGTTTCCCCTTCCATTCTGCTGCTGCCCCCCCTTCCAGTTATCCTCCGTTCTGCTGTCCCCCTCCAGTTATCCTCTGTGTCCCCCTCCGTTCTGCTGCTGCCCCTCCCAATTATCCTCTGTGTCCCCCTCTGTTCTGCTGCTGTCCCCCTCCAGCTATCCTCCGTTCTGCTGTCCCCCTCCAGTTATCCTCCGTGTCCCCCTCAAATTATCCTCCATGTCCCCCTCCGTTCTGCTGTGCCCCTCCATGTCCTTCTCCACCCCCTCTGTCCTCGATCTGTCATGATGGACAGCGGAGGAAGAAGCCAGTAAATCACTGACTGTCCATTCACGTAACTGAAACATCAAAACTCATCTCTTTTGATATCAAAAGAGACAGGTACATCAAGCGCCCAGAGGCGATTAAGTTCGCATGTGTTCGCGCTATATAAGTTTCTCATTCATTCATTTATTCATCCCCTCCATTCATTTTCAGTGCAGCTGAGACTTCAGAGAAAGGGAATGGGGAATCTGTGTCCTCAGTCCCTTTGCCTGTCACAAAGGGGAGATGTAAAATTTCACCAAAGCTCCCCAACAGGGCTGATTAAAAAAAAAAGTTGTTATAAAAAATAAATACATAATAAAATAAAAAACACACTGACACCATCCACCCCCACCCCCTTAAAAAAAGAAAGCATTTTAAAAAACATAGCAAAAAATAAATTGAAAAAAATGTATAAAGGGCTGACACATGTGCCACTGTCACATGACATATAAAAAAAAATATCGGTAATCTGTATTATATATATATTATATATACTTGAAAAAGTATCTTTACTTGTACACGGTCTTAAAAAAGTGGTATCAAGACAACCCTAGCGCAAACCAATCAATATATACACTAATTGTTTTTTTTTTACCAAAAATATGTAGCAGAATACAAATTGGCCTAAATTGATGAAGAAATTTAGATTTTTTTACGTACTTTTATTGAATATGTTTTATAGCAGAAAGTAAAAAATATTGTTGTTTTTTTCAAAATTGTCGGACATCAATTTTATTTGGGTACAGCCTCGCACGACCGTGCAACTGTCAGTTACAGTAACGCCGTGCCCTATCGCAAAAAAATTGCCTGGTCATTAAGGGGATAAATCCTTCCAGGGCTGAATTGGTTAATAACACACTGTAGGCAACTTATGTTTTTGAGAAACTCTCCACAGTACATATGATGTTCTACATAAATTCCAACAAATCTAGGAACCTTGGATTGAATGTCACCTCCCAAATATTATACCTGAGCAACATGAACATAGCCATTCATTGGCTGGCACCCATTGCTTAGCTTCTGCTTTGACTAATCACGCATGCCCCCTACTCGGAAGTGCAGAATCACGTGTGTGTGTGTGTGTGTGTATATATATATATATATATATATATATATATACACACTCCTCAAAAAAATTAAAGGAACACTTTGAAAACATATCAGATCTCAATGGGCAAAAATCTCATGCTGGATATCTATACTGATATGGACTGGGTAATGTGTTAGGAATGAAAGGATGGCACATCATTTGATGGAAATTAAAATTATCCACCTACAGAGGGCTGAATTCAGAGACACCCCGAAAATCAAAGTGAAAAACTTTTGCAGCAAGCTTGTCCATTTTGCTGAAATTTCATTTCAACAACTCAAAATGGTCCTCAGTAGTTTGTATGGCCCCCAAGTGCTTGTATGCATGCCTGACAACATCAGGGCATGCTCCTAATGAGACAACGGATGGTGTCCTGGGGTATTTCCTCCCAGATCTGGACCAGAGCATCACTGAGCTCCTGAACAGGCTGAGGTGCAACCTGGTGGCACCGGATGGACCGAAACATAATGTCCCAGAGGTGTTCTTTTGGATTTAGGTCAGGTGAGCGTGGGGGCCATTCGATGGTATAAATTTCTTCATCCTCCAGGAACTGTCTGCATGCTCTCGCCACATGAGGCCGGGCATTGTCGCGCACCAGGAGGAACCCAGGACCCACTGCACCAGCGTAGGGTCTGACAATGGGTCCAAGGATTTCATCCCGATACCTAATGGCAGTCAGTGTGCCATTGTGTAGCCTGTAGAGGTCTGTGCGTCCCTCCATGGATATGCCTCCCCAGACCATCACTGACCCACCACCAAACCGGTCATGCTGAACGATGTTACAGGCAGCATAAAGTTCTCAGCGGCTTCTCCAGACCCTTTCACGTCTGTCACATATGCTCAGGGTGAACCTGCTCTCATCTGTGAAAAGCATGGGGCACCAGTGGCGGACCTGCCAATTCTGGTGTTCAATGGAAAATGCCAATCGAGCGCCACAGTGTCCAGCAGTGAGCACAGAGCACACTAGAGGACATCAGGCTTTCTGGCCACCCCCATGAAGTCTGTTTCTGATTGGTCAGAGACATTCACACCAGTGGCCTGCTGGAGGTCATTTTGTAGGGCTCTGGCAGTGCTCACCCTGTTCCTCCTTGCACAATGGAGTAGATACCAGTCCTGCTGATGGGTTAAGGACCTTCTACGGCTCTGTCCAGCTCTCCTAGAGTAACTGCCTGTCTCCTGGAATCTCCTCCATGCTCTTGAGACTGTGCTGGGAGACACGGCAAACCTTCTGGCAATGACATGTATTGATGTGCCATCCTGGAGGATTAGGACTGTCTGTGCAACCTTTATAGGGTCCAAGTATTGCCTTGTGCTACCAGTAGTAACACTAACCCTAGCCAAATGCAAAACGTGTGAAAAACAGTCAGAAAAAATGAGTAGGGGAAAAAAATGTCAGACACCTCCACCTGAAAAAACATTCCTGTTTTGGAGGTCATCTCATTGTTGCCCATCTAGTGCACCTGTTGTTAATTTCAATTAACAGAAAAGCAGCTGAAACTGATTAACAACCCCCTCTGTATACACCCCTCCCCCTCTTCTACTTAACTGACCAGATTAATATCCCAGGAGTTCTGATTCAAAAGTTCCTTTCATTTTTTTGAGCAGTGTCTATATATATATATATATATATATATATATATACATACATATATGTGTGTGTGTGAGTGATTCTAGACAGATTGGCCACCCTGTAGCTGTAAATCTGCTATAGAGCTGTCGGCAAGTGGATAATAAACTTTAAGGCCTATAACTACTTTCCCTCATTTTCATATCTATCACCCAGTGGACCCAGTAATAGGACAGCCTGTTCTATGTTAATATATGGAGGGATCAGCAGAACTCTCCATTGTATAATTGTGTATAATTTAGACTGGGAAACCATTTGAATGTTGAAGGATTATTAACTTTTAAAGTAGTCAAAAACTTTTACAAAAGAGTACTTGATTTTGTAGCACACTCTAAGAAAAACAGGATCTTTTTTTATAAATAACCCTTACTTTGTCCATGTTTTCTCTCAATACACTGCACATCCTGTTTCCTCTCTGAGGACATGTGCATACTCCAGTGGCGACTGAGCATATAAGTTTTACTATGTTGGGTACGGCAGTGCACTGCACATTGGCATGGCTGCTTATAGTCCAACTCTGGAGCATGCAGGAAGGAGTGACAATGATTGCACTGAATAGAGTAAGCGTTGTCATCCCAGGAATAAGACGCCTGTTTTGGTAAGATCTCCAGGTATGGTTTCAATGAAAACAGACAGAATAAATAATTAACTTTTGACATTATAGATACATATGCAACCACAGATTTGCTTTATGTGCTTGGGTTTAGATGCGAAGGCTAATATAAAATACATTTCTTTACTAAATACAAATTAAAACCAGCAACATCAAATAAATAGTTACAATCAATAAATCAAAGGTACATCTCATACCTTTATTCCATCATGAAAAGTTGTCTTCAATGATAATTTGTCAATGGTATTGAACCTTAATGCATTTAAACTCAGAGATTCTTAATCAGGAGTGGAACAATAATAAAAGCCATTGATGCGTGAAAATAATGAGTGTGTGTCCACAAAAACCCTAGGTAGATTTTGGTATGATGCAAGAAATGCCAAACACAGCCACAACATACAAGGAATCTTGAACATCTGGTGTATGTGGATATATATGGAATGGCACAGGACATGGTATCCAAGCATGACAAGGTAATCGCAGCAATTTGTTGAGTTTGGATACCATGTTCTGGGCTTTTCCATATCCCTCCACATACACCAGATGGTAAATCTTCCCTGTGTCTTGTGGCTGGGTTAGGCATCTCTTGCCAAAATCCACCTAGGGCTTCTGTGGACACGCACTCATTCCTTTCACGCATCATTGGTTTTTATTATTATTCACTCCTGATGAGGACTCTTTATGAGTTAATATGCATTGAGGTGTTCAATACCATTGACAAATTATAATTGAAGACAACTTTACATGATGGAATCCAGATATGATATGTACCCTGATTGATACCTGTATTAATTGTAACTTTTAATATTTTATGTAGCTGGTTTTAATTTAAGTTTATATACACTGCACAATATTTGATGTTTTGGGGACGAAGGCATCATTTTGTATTGCACTACAGATGGGGTACCCAGACATATAATTTGGTTAGGTGAGAGCAATAAGAGACTACATGTGAAGGCTTTCTCTGGTCTTCTAAGCCAGTTTTTCTCAACTCCAGTCCTCAAGGCACCCCAACAGGGCATGTTTTCAAGATTTCCCTCAGATGAAACAGATGTGCTAATTATTAAGGCAGTGAAACTGATCACCTGTGCAAAATGATGGAACGCCTTAAAACATGACCTGTTGGGGCGCCTTGAGGACTGGAGTTCAGAAACACTGTTCTAAGCAATGTACAGTATGTTAGACCTCCGTATACAGGCTCTATGTTATCATGTTTCCTTTCCTGATGTTCCCTATTAGTTCAGCACAGTAATGATCTCCTTTCATGTGGATGACAGTTCCCTGTGATCTCATAATTAGGCAGGCGTAGCCATACTATGCGTTTAGAGTATGTATGTATGCCATGCTCACAATATAACAATCTGTATTGTAGCAATATCTTTTAGCTGAATGATCCACAGTTGTATTTCATCAACGCGTGATATTTGTTCTTGGATGTTGAAGTCATAAATGGATAAAAAGCTCTCCAAAGGAGAACATGAAATTGTATGAAACATTATTTCCAAGTCAGCTATTTATTTCCTATATTTAGACCAGCGCATTTGAACCTGTAAACAATGGCCTGCCGATGTTTATTATCGACTAGCGCTCAGCCTGGCTTCTTGCTTTATTGTGAGCGTAACTGGTGCCCAGTGGGATAGGGAGAAGCTATGCTTGGGATAAATGGTGTGAACAAAAGCCTTTAAACTGCTTTCTGCAGCTTATTTGTTGCCTACATTCAATTTGAGTGGAAATGACTCGCCTCTGCCACCTTCACAGCTGCACACAAGAAGAAATCAGCAGCTTTATGCCTTGAAAATGCAAATGCTGCCTTCTTACAAAGGTAGATGAATGCATTGGGCTTAAATATGGCTTCTTTTTTTGAAGACCATATCAAATTTGATGCAGCCAGTCCAAAACATAAACACATTTATGTGTCCACCCCATACTGCACAACATTTTTTAGTTGTGCTCATTCCAAAACAATCTTTGTGTTTTCCCCTTTTGCCTATTTTAAATGTTGCAAGTGTGGATCATATCATAGGTTGGAAAGGAAAAGCATATTTTTTGAACCAGAGGTGGATAACAAATGAATATGTCAATTTTTCCAAATACAATGTAAATCTGTATTTAAAGTGTATCTTAACACAAACACATAATATATTGCAGTTTACCAGTGCTTAGATGTGGTGGTTGTCCAGGCCTTCCCTTTTCACCCTTTAATCCTGCAAGTAACACACTTCCAGTCCCTTGGTGTCTACACTTATTTCTCTATTGTATCTATGAAAGTAGCCGTGGTTGTCACTAGGGGTGCAACAGATCAAAACACTCACGAATCGGATCGATCCTCGGATCAGGAGTCACGGATCGGATCATTTTCGGATCAACACAAAACGGAGCTCATGTGCTTAAATACAGTATTTGGAAATCTAACAGACTGTTTAACCACTTAAGCCCCGGACCATTTTGCAGCTAAATGCCCAGGCCAGGTTTTGCGATTCGGCACTGCGTCGCTTTAACAGACAATTGCGCGGTCGTGCGACGTGGCTCCCAAACAAAATTGGCGTCCTTTTTTCCCCACAAATAGAGCTTTCTTTTGGTGGTATTTGATCACCTCTGCGGTTTTTATTTTTTGCGCTATAAACAAAAATAGAGCGACAATTTTGAAAAAAATTCAATATTTTTTACTTTTTGCTATAATAAATATCCCCCAAAAACATATATACATTTTTTTTTTCCTCAGTTTAGGCCGATACGTATTCTTCTACCTATTTTTGGTAAAAAAAATCGCAATAAGCGTTTATCGATTGGTTTGCGCAAAATTTATAGCGTTTACAAAATAGGGGATAGTTTTATTGCATTTTAATGATTTTTTTTTTTTTTACTACTATTGGTGGCGATCAACGATTTTTTTCGTGACTGCGACATTATGGCGGACACTTCGGACAATTTTGACACATTTTTGGAACCATTGTCATTTTCACAGCAAAAAATGCATTTAAATTGCATTGTTTATTGTGAAAATGACAGTTGCAGTTTGGGAGTTAACCACAGGGGGCGCTGTAGGAGTTAAGGTTCACCTAGTGTGTGTTTACAACTGTAGGGGGGTGTGGCTGTAGGACTGACGTCATCGATTGAGTCTCCCTTATAAAAAGGATCACTCGATCGATACGCCGCCACAGTGAAGCACGGGGAAGCCGTGTTTACATACGGCTCTCCCCGTTCTTCAGCTCCGGGGAGCGATCGCGACGGAGCGGCTATAAACGAATAGCCGCGCCGTCGTCCCGGATCGCTCCCCGAGGAAATCCGCCCGCCGCACGCAGCGGAGGGGGTCCCGATCGGACTCCCCACCCGCTAGAAGGCAGGGACGTATATATACGTCCTTCTGCCTGTCCGTGCCATTTTGCGGACGTAAATAGTCGTGCGGCGGGCGTTAAGGGGTTAATGTTAATTTTTAAAAGCCGCAGCAAACCTGCTGACCTCACATGGTTGCTAATGTGACAGAACACCTCTGATTTTCACTTTTAATTTAAAATTTAACATTTAAAATGTCCACCATTGCCCCCCACTCGTCATCACCATCACTGTTCCAGTGCAACATTGCCCCCACATTAGTAATAATAGCCAGTAGTTTAACATTGCCCCCACATAGTAATAATAGCCAGTAGTTTAACATTGCCCCCACATAGTAATAATAGCCAGTAGTTTAACATTGCCCCCACATAGTAATAATAACCAGTAGTTTAACATTGCCCCCACATCACAATAGTAATAATAGCCAGTAGTACTAGTATAACATTGCCCCCACATATTAGTAATAATAGCCATTTACATTAGTTAGCCAGTAGTTTTAGCATAATAAAAGCCAGTCCAAAAATGATCCAACTCACTGTACTGCAGAATAGATTGCTTTGCGGCCGGGTGTACCAAGATGGCCGACCGCTCCGGAGCTAGGCCAAAGCCGCGGCCTTTCCTAAGGCTGCGGCAGCGGTGCGTTTCACGGATCGCAATCTGTGCCGATCCGTACAGGCCGACCCGTACGGATCGCGGATCGGTCACGATCCGTTGCACCCCTAGTTGTCACACAGGCAGGACCTCAAACATGTCTACCTTTTTTAATCTCCATTATATGGTGGAATGATGGGAATAGCAGTTAGTTATTTGTGTTTTCTTTTAAAGTGACATTAAACCTTCAGGTTTTTTAAACTAATATAACAAATGGTTATATTACTCTCTGCAATGGTTTTGCACAGAGCAGCCCTGATCCTCCTTTTCTGGGGTACCCCACCTGTGCTCCAGGTCCCTCCTCTTCGGCAAGAGTCCCCAGGGAAAGCCACTTTCCAAGGGGGCACCTATGCATGCTTGATCCCAGCAGCCCAGTCTCCGTCTATTGACACAGACCAAGCAACTCGGCCCTGCCTCCCGCCCCCTCATCTCAGAATTTGATTGACAGCAGCGGGAGGCAATGGCTGCCGCTGCTATCAATCTGCCCAATGAGAATTGAGACAGGGGTGAAGATTGGATCAGGCTCTGGTAAAAAAAGGGGGGGGGGCTGGAGGGCTCCTGCAGCACAGAAGGTTTTTTAGAATATACAGTAATGCATCAAGGTTAAAACCTTGTTACTTTAGCCCTGGTTCACACTGGTACGATTTGACATGTCAAATCGGTGGCATTTGCTGGCAATGACACCGTCCTGATCCATCTGAGGCGCTGCACGATTTCAAGAAGTCGCTTCTGTACTACTTTCTGCGATTTTCGGCCGAGATTTACATTGACATCTGTGCAGAAACTTAATGGCGGCCAAAATTGGGACTGCCAGCGGGAGTGAAATTGTGTGAGTTCAGCTGAACTCTCACAGCTTCATTCCCGCAGCCCAGTGTGAACCTGGGCTTAGGCCTCGTACACACGACAGAGTTTCTCGGCAGAATTCACCGAGAAACTCGGTCAAAACCCGGATTCTGCCGAGAAACTCTGTCGTCTGTACAGTTTTGGCTCGATGGAGCCGCCGAGGAACTCGACGAGAAAATAGAGAACATGTTCTCTATTTTCTCGTTGTTCTATGGGAGAAGGCGGCCCGCCGAGCTCCTCGGCGGCTTCATCCCAAAACTCGACGTGCCAAGCACGTCGAGTTCCTCTGTCGTGTGTACGGGGCCTGAGATCCACTTTAAGTTCCCAGTAAGTGACAAGGGTACAGCATTCCTGGCAAGAAATAACAGGTATTTTCTGTACTTTCTAAAAATCTTCTTATTTAAAAAAAAAAAAAGCAGCTATATATTACATTTTTTGGTTTCGTTACACTTAACAGGACCTGTACTGTGTCCAAAAAGGCAAACAAAGTATTTGTCATCAGTCTTTAGTCACCCTACAGCTCATCTCCCCATAACTAGCTTAAGCTAGATACACACGGGAAGTTTTTCTTTCGATCGATGACGAGAGGTTGCCGTACTAACTAAGCCTGATGGTCAAAGCACGTTAGCTGTTTTACAGTTGTTATGCATGTTATTTCAATAAAAAAATCGACCACTAGTTGATGTTTTCCGGAATGCCAACTGTTTCCTCTAGTGATCCATGCTACACACAGGCATTGGCAGCCTGACAGTCTGAACACCGGGTGGAGCTGGGAATTTGAGACAGTGGAAGTTCTAATACACATGGTTCCATTTGGTCAACAGAAGCCAGTGTAAAGACTGGCTTCCATGGGACAGGCTGCTGTACACACTAGCTGAATGTTGGCCGGTTTCTGTTGAACCGGCCGATATTTGACTTGTGTGTACCAACCTTTCGTTTTTCTTGTTCTGTTTGTTATCACAGTAAATGCAGCACCAATTATTGGCCAATTACTCCCCTAATCGGAGTTCTACTATAAATGGCGTTGCAAAAAACGAATACCAAGTCAAATTCAGCTATTCACATTGGCTGAATTTTAAATATACACTGAACATTTTTGATCAAAACATAGTTGCAAATGTTGTTTTTTAGATCTTCCTGAAGTTCATAAGTCCAGATGTCAGTCCGGATTGATGTGGTCATTTTTTCAGCTGCAATTTACATAAACAATCCCATCAGCCTTAAATCCTTGAGCAACAGAAATTTCCCAGCATATGGGTTACAGGAAGATTTTGTCAGCCACTCCTGCAGAACTCCTTACTTTAATAGCCAAAAAAAGAATTCAATGTGAATGCAGCCATTAGTATTGTCTTTTCCCACTCTGTTCCCCAGGGTCTTATAGCTTTGATTAGATTTAAGATGTTACCAGCAGCCATATTGAATGATCTGTATTTCTCCATATCCTGTGAATTGTACTACTGGGATTATAAGTCTATTCTTTGCATTTTCCTTTCAACCTCTTTCTATAAATAATGAGTTATTTTCTTTCTTTTTTTTTTTCAGAAAAACATTCTTAATTTGATGCACAGCTTCCCTGAAAAAATAAGATGCAGCTTTCATGTCACGCAACAGAGTACACCAATTTGTCCAGAGCTTCAGCCGTTTATCACTGGTGAGTGGGTCCTTATGGCTGGATACAGTTCAAATATCCATCATGAATTACTGGAACACACTACTGAGGAATGTAGAGGCCTCTCCACTTATGGAATGTTGGGAAATCAACAACAACTGGATGGTTTCATTTGTACAAACTCCATTTTATTTTTAGCTTGAGGAAGTCCCTGCGGAGAGATTTGTCTTGCCCAGAAATCCTTTTTTTCACCATCCTTTTAATGAGATGAAATGTTTACAAACTACTAGATAAATGACTATATATCTTCCCTGTGCGTGTACCTGCCTGATTTTGAGGAGTTAGGTAGTCCCAAAGGAAGAATATATTAAATTGCAGGGAAAAAAAGGTTACAGTTATCCTTAGATTTAGCAGCTTTCACCTGGAAATAGTTTTGATGCAGCTTTTTCCATAATTGAATTGCATTCAGTGTCCTTGCTGAACTTTTGCTGGGATGTTCCAACCAATAACCCAAATAGAGATTCTGTTGTCTGTAAAGACAGATAGGCTTGTACAGAGAGAAAAACCACAAAGCCAATTCTCTATGCCACACTGCTGAGAAGCAAGTGGAGGAAGCAGAGCAAGCATATGTAACAAGCAAACATTGCTACCTCCTTGCTGCACATATATAAATAGAATTCACACTTCGGTTAATGATAATCACTATTGAACTTCGTGCCAGATTCACGTAGAATCGCGGCAGCGTAACGTATCCTAGATAAGTTACACCGCCGCAATTTTTCATCGCAAGTGCCTGATTCACCAAGCACTTGCGATGAAAATTACGCCCGCGGCCTCCGGCGCAAGGCGGGCCAATTCAAATGGGCGTGTGCCATTTAAATAAGGCACGCTCCCGCGCCGGACCTACTGCGCATGCTCCGTTTCCTAACTCCCGCTGTGCTTTGCGCGCCGTGACGTAATTTTTTTGAACGGCGACGCGCGTAGCGTACTTCCGTATTCCCAGACGGCTTACGCAAACGACGTTGATTTTTACATTTTGACGCGGGAACGACGGCCATACTTTAGACAGCAATACACTTGCTGACTAAAGTTAAGGCACCAAAAAAAAGTGTAACTTTGCGATGGGAAACTAGACTAGCGGCGACGTAGCGAACGCGAAAAACCGTTGTGGATCCGCCGTAACTCCTAATTTGCATACCCAACGCTGTTTACGACGCAAACTCCCCCCAGCGGCGGCCGCGGTACTGCATCCTAAGATCCGACAGTGTAAAACAATTACACATGTCGGATCTTAGGGATATCTATGCGTAACTGATTCTATGAATCAGTCGCATAGATAGAAACAGAGATACGACGGCGTATTAGGAGAAACGCCGTTGTATCTCATTTGTGAATCTGGCCCTTCTTTTCTAAAGGCTATAGATGACTATTAAACACAAACTAGCAAGTAAAACACACATCTATATTTTTTATAAATCGATCTACCTGCAATTTTTTTTTTTTAAAACAGCCCAGACTAATACTTAATCCAGTGCTGTACCCGCAGTACTTCTTTTCCTGCCACAAGATGTCCACAAGATTTTTTAGTTGAAAGACACCCAGCATCACTCATCACTCAAATACAGAATAAAGCGGACATACCGCGAGTGCAGGACGTCATGGGCCCGCTGCCTGAAGGGTAGTCTGCAGTCACATTATATTGATGCACACAGTGGTGTTGACATAATTATGTCACTTCCACTCTCTGCCTCGCATGCTCACATTTGGTGAGTGGAAATTAGTTGAGGGCGAGTGTGGAGCAGGGGTGGACTGCACCGTCAATTTCATCTGATGCCCTGTAAAAAAGGCCGCACCGCTTCTGCCAGAAGCGATCAGCCAAGAAACTGTCAGGAGGATTGCTGGCCAGATGATACAGAGTGGGGATCTCCTGCTATGACACGGCTTGTAAGTCCCGCCTCCTGGACCAACTACTATGATAGACAGCAGACTGGTCCAATGCCGGTCCAGGAGGCAGGACTTTGACAGCAGCCGGTGCTTCATATACAAGCTGGCCATGAATAAGCACTAAGTGTGAAACGGGTGGGCCTTTTTGATGTCTGCTGTGTATTTGCGGTGTTTGCTCATGTTCCTTCAATAAAGACAACTCAAGAGTTCTTTGGTGTGCGGCCATCCATCCGTCTTTTGCTACTTTCCAAGCTGTGTCACAACGGGAGATCCCTGCTCTGTGCGATCTGGCCGGAAATCCTCCTGATTCCTCCCTGTCATCCCTGCTACATTAACGGGCACAGATGAGGCTGCACTTACTGTATGGGCACTGATAGGCTGTATTGATGGGCACTGATAAGTCAAAAAGGTCATAAAGTTATGGCTGATCGTGTGTGTGTGTGTGTATATATGAATATATATATATATATATATATATATATATATATATATATCCAGTAAAACCTTGGCTTGCGAGCATAATTTGTTCTGGAAGCATGCTTGTAATCCAAAGCACTTGTATATAAAGCAAATTTTTCCATAAGAAATAATGGAATCTCAAATGATTCGTTCCACAACCATTTATTCACAAGTCCTTTATTAGAAGCAATTAGAAGAAAAACCCAGCAGGATCTACAGAGTATAAAAGAGAGGTGCCTCGAAGTGTAGCAATATGGTCACATTTAATGAGGGTACAACATTTAGCACCTCACATGGTTTATGATTAAAAGAGGCGCATATAAGTATGCAGGCATCCTGGGTAAAGGTGTCCACATAGACCATCCTCCTCACTGCTATCAGTCTGCAATCGTGACCTGGACAGACTCCCCTAGAGTAGAGCGGTCTGAAAGCGAGGTTTGAACTGCTCATGGAAGAGACTATATCAATGGCGGTCTATGTGGACCGCTTTTCCCCCGGATGCCTACATACTTAGATGTGCCTGTTTTAATCATCAACCATGTGAGTTTCTAAATGTTGTACCGTCATTAAATGTAACCATATTGCTACACTTAGAGGCGCCTCTCTTCTCTTTTATGCTCAGTTGTGACATGACGCTACTCTTATATCAAGACATTGCTTGTATATCAAGTTAAAATTTATAAAAAAAATTAGCTTGTCTTGCAAAACGCTCTCAAACCAAGTTACTCTCAAACCAAGGTTTTACTTGGTGTGTATGTATATATATATATATATATATATATATATATATATACATATATATATACACAATTTATACACATAATATGCAAAGGGTTCACCCAAGAAGAGAGGCGAAGGATACTTATGAGCTGAAAGTTTGTAAAACAAATTAGTTGATTGTAATATAAAATAGGTTGCCTGTCATTACAGGGGATATGTTAACAAATATATAGGTAATATGACCTTATCTACTTTTAAGATGCTTTCATGGGTGTAGATGTAAAAAAGAAAAGAATTAACAACATATTAATTTCAAACCCACAATCGTACATAAAACACTTCTAGCACTTAGAGTATTGCCATAAAGTCACAATATTATGCATACCATCAACAGTGTGGTATGCTTTGTCGGTGCAGCCCTCCTCACATGGGGGAATCTAGTAGATGACTATAGACAAGCACACAGGAGCGTGCAAAGGCCTAGTGCATTACCAAAGGTTCATTAGTATAAAGAACAAACAGCCAAATCCATACTCACAAAAATGGGAAATATATAGGTGTAGTAATACACCAAATCATGATCCAGTGCGGGTGTCATGTGCCATTTCAGGGGATGCACCTGAAATGCGTGTATTAGGATTCTGGACCATTGGGAAAGCATCCAATAACCCAATGAATGAAGACGGTTGAAATCATCTGTTTAGTGTGCTGCATTTCTGATTGTTCCGTATGTATGTATGTGTGTGTGTATATATATATATACACACAATGTATGCAACTCAATTATTTCGCGCAGAGCAGCCCAGATTCTCCTCGTCCCCTGTCAGCACTCCTGGCTGCTCATGCCCCCCCCCCTCCAAGTGCAAACCATAGCAAGCCGCTTGCTGTGTGGGGCGCTCGTGCGGGGTCCCTTCTGTGTGTGTGTGTACATAGAGCGTGGCCCCGCCTCATTTTCATGTGCCAAATCTGCACTCTAATCTGACTTTGGCTACCTTGGATTGCTAGCTAGCAGGTTCACATACTGTGCAGGCGCTCCTGGTGTGCATTGACTTTATCAGGCTGCCTGTTGATAATTTCAAGGTTATCTGTTGTTCTTTTATCATTTGTGCTTCCAATTAGGGTTGCACCGATACTGGTTTTGTTATCTTTGCTGATACTGAGCATTTGTACAAGTACTTGTGCAAATGCTCCAGTACCTGAAGCCAATACCTTTGTGATGCCCATGAAAAATGAATGGACTCAAATCGCACTGCACAGATTCATATGTAATTTGAACAGGAATGCAGTGGGATTCCTGTCCGAATCTTATGCCGTTTCCCCCACTGCTCCTGTGTGAACCAAGGCTTGTCTTGGTGACTTCAGCCTGGGTTCACACAGGAGCGTTGCGGGAAATCGCATGTGATTCGTACAGGAATCGCACTGCATTCCTGTTCAAATTGCATGTGATTTTTTGAAGTGCGATTTGAGCCAATTAATTTTGTAGGGTTGGGTTAAGGGTAAGGGTTAGGGTTTCCCCTTGAAGAATTAGGCTAGAACTCTGGGATTGAAATAGGGACCTCCCCAGAGGTCAGTGGTCAGAAGGTGGGTCCCCAGAGGTCAATGGTCAAGAGGCGGGGTTGACCCACCCCCACCAAAGTGTACCGCCTACCCCAACTAAGTCGGGGAGTGAACAAGTCGTGGAAAGGTATTGGTGAGTACTTGACCGAAAGTATCGGTACTCGTAATCGCCAGTAAGAAAACAGTATCGGTACAATCCAACTTCCAATGGAGAGATCTCCCTTCACTTCCTGTTATGTAGGAAAGGGTTGGAACCTCTGTCATATTTTCATGCTGTCTACACTACCATTAAGAAGGATGTGAAAGGAAATCTTCTTAAATGGTCACAGACAGAGGTTAACATTTGACAGAGGTTTAAATTCTGCCTCTCTCATTTTAAAAGACATTTTAAAAATATATGCCAGACATGATGCAGTTTGTTTTTTCATCCTCTAATTACCATCTTTCCTAGGAATACTGATAGGTTGCTGTCTTTGCAGACATTGGTAATGATCTTGACTCTTATTGTAAAGGCAGTGCCTGACTAATTAGGTCTAATTTTTTTACAAAGCTTTTGCGCACTTAAAAAGAAACTCTCCCATTTGAGAACACAAAGGTGCAGGAATTTCACACCTCTTCCTGACCATGCCAGCACTTAAATTGGAATTTTATGGAAACATATGGTGGGTTTTTGCTGCTTGCCGTCTGTTTAATGTTTATATAAAACCTTATGCTTTGCTTTAATAGACTGCTCAAGTGAAGTTTCTCAGTTAGTATTATTTTCTAGTGCATTTATTCACTGCCGTTCTCAAGCTTATAATTGGCTTACATTTGTTCTTCTGTGTCTTATTAAAAAGAATGGTAGTGAAGTCCCCGCAACGAAAATATTTCACAAACTGCTAAGAGCTGGCATTTGGGCTCCAGTACTTAAAAATAACAGTAGAAGTATTTTAATAATGGCAAGCAATGTGCTCCAACAGGGATGTATAAAATTTTATAGTTTCATGGTCAGCATGCAGAACATAAGATAAATTGTTCACTTTTATGAACTTGGTGACAATTATATTGTGCTTTATTTTCCCCCATTTTGAACTGATCGACATTTATTAAAAATGGACTGCCCAAGATTCTTTGCATTTGGGTTTTCTGAACTACTACGACTTAAAGGGGTTGTAAAGGTTTGTTTTTTATTTTCTAAATAGGTTCCTTTAAGCTAGTACATTGTTGGTTTACTTACCTTTTCCTTAAATTTCCCTTCTAAATGTTTGTTTTCTTTGTCTGGATTTCTCACTTCCTGTTCCTCCTCAGTAAGCTGTTTAGTAAGCTGTTCTGGCTGACTAACCACCACTCGGATGATGGTATCAAGTTTACTGAGGAGAAACAGGAAAAACAGGTAAGTGAACTAATAATGCACTAGCTTAAATGAACCTATTTAGAACCTTTACAACCCCTTTAAGCTAAATCATGTACCGTATTTTCCGGCGTACAGGACGACCTTTTACACAGGAATTACACAGCCGAAAACCGGGGGTCGCCTTATACGCTGGGTAAAGCAGCTGCCCAATAGATATCAGCCTGCCGGGTGCTCTGTAAAGCTGTATGTAATTCAGTATATGCGCCGCTCAGCCAATCCTGGTGGGCGATGCACTCTGTTGATGACTAGAGCCTGCTTGGATTGGAGTAACAACCTCTGCAAATCTGAGCAGGCTACATTATGTAGCCTGCTCGGATTGACAGAGGTTGTTGCTCCAATCCAAGCAGGCTTAGCTCGCTCTGTAGTCATCAACAGAGTGCATAGCCCGCCGGGATTGGCTGAGTGGCACATATACTGAATTACATACAGCTTTACAGAGCCCCCGGCGGGCTGCGGCCTCTTAGTTTTTGAACGGTATTACCGCACAAGGTAGTCATCTTATACAGTGAATAGAGCACAAAACCACAGTTTTAAACTGAATATTAGGGGGTCGTCTTATTTGCCCAGCCGCTTATACGGTGACAAATACGGTACTGGGAAATCTGCAATGTGTGATTCTGATCATGTCCTTCAAATGCTAAATGTAAAGCCCAACTTCCGAATTTTTCTTTTATAAAAAAAAAATATAGGAACCAATAGGTTCCAAACCCGTACAAATCAATGACCAAAAAATAAACAAACTACAATAACTGCATGTTGTAAAGTGTAAAAAACCCTATAACGTGAAAAGAAACAAAGGAACCGCGCTCTTATATCATAAATTACATATCACAATGGTGAATAAACAAATAAATACATTTGAATTATAAAAAATACATAAAAATTGTGGTGTCAAATTACGCAAGACTAGCACAAGACAATGGCATTTTTTTTCCTCACTGGGTATTAAAGAGGAAGTAAACCCTGATGGAAAATATCTCTGAGATATTGCAAGCACCTACAGGTGAGCCTTAATCTAGGCTTACCTGTAGGTGTAAGTTATCCCTGGGGGTTTACTTCCCCTTTAACTTTTCACACTAATTTTGTTGATAAATACACTTTAAATGTATTTCTAGGTTTGACAGCTACTAATGAAATGCTGTTATTTTGTCTAACATGAACAGAAGGAAGAGTCACCGGGAGTCATCTAGCAAATTGTGTTTCTCGTGATCATCTGTGTTACATATGTGGACCACCTCCAATGATTGAGGCCATGTGCAAACAGCTCGAGGAACTGCACGTGCCCAGAGAACGGATTTACTTTGAAAAGTGGTGGTAGAGGAGGAATGCCAGAGGAGCCATATCCTCATCCAAGTACCAGAGATGTTCAGCTGGAAGCAAGTGGTACTGTTCTCAGGGAGAATCACTGACATGCAATGACAAAAATATTTAAATAGAGTAACTGTTCGGTAAAGAACATGGCCATCACTCCGTAATTTTTATTACATCTAGTATAACAGTCCACACATGGAAAAGCAAAGAAGATCAATGTGGAGTGTTTTTTAAGCAATGTATCATCTGCTGTCTTTTATTTAAATATAATTTTTAAAACTGTACTATATTTTGTCTTAGTTGTCATATACTGAAATCTCACGAGCTAACAGAAAAGTGCTGGCTAAAAGTATTCTATTAATGTTATTTTGGTCTATGAGTTCCTACAATTTTTGCCTAGCCATACACGTCTCGAATCTTGGCTGGTTCAGCAGGAACCGGCTGAGATTTGAACCGTTAGCCCTGGTTCACACCTATACATTTTTGAGTGCGTTTTTAGGTTTGCAGAAACACACAACAGTCCATTTAACATAGCTTCCTATGGGTCACGTTCACATCTGTACATTTTATGGAAAGGGCCAGGGACTTTTTTCTGGTATTTGGTTCCATAGACTGGATCAAAAACATGTATTGAAAAATGCATCTGGAATATGTAAACTGCAACTTGCATAGGTGTGAACCAGGGTTTAATGGGCAAGCTGAATTTACCAAGTTGGTCAATCGATCACCTTTCAATGGCCAATACAGTCACAACATATCTTACCAGCTTGCATTATATCTGGCAGTTCTCTAAAGACATGCGTATGTCTTCTGCTGCACACATCTCATTGGGTATGTACCATGTTATAACAGTGGGGAGTGGCTAGTTTCAGAAAGAGACATAACAAAAAAAGGAGTGTGCAATTGTTCTTCTTGCAGTGTATCCTATGAAATCTTTTTGGCACTTTCATTAGAATGCCTTCACTTTTCTCTATTACAAGTATTTATATAGCCTTGGCAATGTATGCAGAGTTTTACATACTGTACTTTCACATCAGTCCCTTCCTCCCAAGAGCTTGTAATCTAAGGCCCCTATCTCACATGCATACATACATGCACACACATTCGTGGGCTAATTGGATAGCCCACCAGCTTCTCTTTGGAGTGTGGGGGGGACCCATATAAGCAAAGGGAAAGCACACAAATTCCATGCAGATAGAGTCCTTGCCAGAATTTTAAAAAGAGGACCCCAGTCAGTGCTGTAAGCCATTGCACAGCCCTCTTTTCCCCTCCAGGGTGTGCCCTTCATTATTTGTTAGTCGTGTTCAGCCCATAACAGTACTGGGCAGAGAAAGTAAGGAGTCAGTGTGGATGACGGGCAAGCACAGACGGTGACTGTTATGTAGAAATGAGCAATCGATCCTTCATTCTATTGAGTTACGTGTCAATATAAAAACAGACTTTTAGCATGGCTAGTGCACTGTCTTTAACCCCCCCCCCCCCCTCTCGTAGATAGGAAGCTGTTGTGGAAGAGTGTCTGCCTACATTGTCGTTTGGCCTTATCCAGAAGAAATAATATTGGCCATGGAAGACTTTACAAATACGTCTTTCTCAATTCACTTTTATGCTGTCCATGAGAGGCCACTTTAGAATGTGTCCTCGTGTTCATCAGAGAGTTGTTTTAAGTACATATAAAACAGGATAAACCAGAAGAATTAACAAACCTACACATTCCTGCTAAAAACTGCAAGGAGGGTATTTCCAACTAGTGAAGATGTTTCCATGCGACTCATCCCTATGTTCTCCTGTGAAAAAAAATGTAATATGTGGAAGAGGAAAGAATGCACAACGCAAGTCTGGGAAAGACAATGAAATGTAGAGTGAGTACAAAGGATGAGTTTAATGGAAGATCTGGAGATAATTCATCTGTGAGTGCAGTAAACACAACATAGGTACTTCACTGTTCATTCACTACAAAGGCAAATCACAGAAAAGGCCTTTAGTCAAGAGATAGCTATTCTGTAGACAACAGAGAGAAAAGGCATCTAAAAGCACATCACAAATGCTTGAAAGTAGCAGTAGCACACAACAAACATACTGTCAATTTACAGAAATATGTGCATGATCTGCTGTCGCTTTGTATTATCTATATGAATGTTCTCAGTAAAGCTAAGCTCCAGAATATATTTTTTTTGCTTTGGTCGGTGAATAAGTCTAACCCCTGTAAGTACTGTGCATTAGACGTAAAATGCAGAAGGGTTAGAATCTCTATCGCGTTATTACTGTCTGTGTCTTCCTGTACCACAGATTACTGTTCCTTTTCTTGTGTCAGGGACAGGAAATGTGGAGAAATCTCCCCCTTGGGGGTCTCAAATAAAAAAACAAAATAAAAAAACACTTGACACAGTTACCAGCTATATCCGAGGGAGAAAAAAAATGGGCTTTAGGTTGGAATTTAAAGGCACACTAATGCGGCAGTTGCAGTTTTAACCACTTGACAACTGGGCACTTAAACACCCTTAATAACCAGACCAATTTTCAGCTTTTGGTGCTCTCACGTTTTGAATGACAATAACTCAGTCATACAACATTGTAACCAAATGAAATTTTTGTCCTTTTTTTCCCACAAATAGAGCTTTCTTTTGGTGGTATTTGATCACCTCTGCGTTTTGTTTTTTTTCGCTATTAATGAAAAAAGAACGAAAATTTTGTAAAAAAATGAATTTTTCTTCATTTCTATCATATCATTTTGTAAAAAAGTAATTTTTCCTCATACATTTGGCCTAAAATGCATACTGCTACATATTTTTGGTAAAAAATAAATAAAAATTTGGATATTATTTAGTCTGGGTGAAAGTTATAGGGTCTACAAGCTATGGTACCAATTTCTGAAAATTGAACAATTTGATCACACCTGAAGTACTGACAGCTTCTCTCATTTCTTGAGACCCTAACAAGCCAATAAAGTACAAATACCCCCCAAATGACCCCTTTTTGGAAAGTAGACATTCCAAGGTAGTTAGTAATAGTCATAGTTAGTTTTTTGAAGTTGTCATTTGTTCCCACAATTCTTTGCAAAATTAAGATTTTTTTTTTTTTTTTTTTTTTTCATACCAATATTGTCATTATAACAGGTTATTTCTCTCACATGGCATGTATATTCCACAAATGACACCCCAAAATATATTCTGCTGCTCCTCCTGAGTATGGCGATACCACATGTGTGAGACTTTTACACAGCGTGGCCACATACAGAGGCCCAAAACCGAAGTAGCAACTTCAAGCATTCTAGGAGCATAAATTACACATCTAATCTCTCAACCACCTATTACACTTTTGAAGGCCCTGGAGCACCAGGACAATGGAAACGCCCACAAAGTGACCCCATTTTGGAAAGCTAACACCCCAACGTATAATCTATGAGGCATAATGAGTCTTTTGAACAGTTCATTTTTTTCCAGATGTTCTTGGAAAATGTGGAAAAAAATAAAAACGCATTTTTTTTTACAGAAAGTTGTCCATTTATAGGATATTTCCAACACATAGCATGTACATAGAAAAAATTACACCCCAAAATATATTCTGCTGCTCCTCCTGAGTATGGCGATACCACATGTGTGAGACTTTTACACAGCGTGGCCACATACAGAGGCCCAACACCGAAGTAGCAACTTCAAGCATTCTAGGAGCATAAATTACACATCTAATCTCTCAACCACCTATTACACTTTTGAAGGCCCTGGAGCACCAGGACAATGGAAACGCCCACAAAGTGACCCCATTTTGGAAAACTAACACCCCAACGTATAATCTATGAGGCATAATGAGTCTTTTGAACAGTTCATTTTTTTCCAGATGTTCTTGGAAAATGTGGAAAAAAATAAAAACGCATTTTTTTTTACAGAAAGTTGTCCATTTATAGGATATTTCCAACACATAGCATGTACATAGAAAAAATTACACCCCAAAATATATTCTGCTGCTCCTCCTGAGTATGGCGATACCACATGTGTGAGACTTTTACACAGCGTGGCCACATACAGAGGCCCAACACCGAAGTAGCAACTTCAAGCATTCTAGGAGCATAAATTACACATCTAATCTCTCAACCACCTATTACACTTTTGAAGGCCCTGGAGCACCAGGACAATAGAAACGCCCACAAAGTGACCCCATTTTGGAAAGCTAACACCCCAACGTATAATCTATGAGGCATAATGAGTCTTTTGAACAGTTCATTTTTTTCCAGATGTTCTTGGAAAATGTGGAAAAAAATAAAAACGCATTTTTTTTTACAGAAAGTTGTCCATTTATAGGATATTTCCAACACATAGCATGTACATAGAAAAAATTACACCCCAAAATATATTCTGCTGCTCCTCCTGAGTATGGCGATACCACATGTGTGAGACTTTTACACAGCGTGGCCACATACAGAGGCCCAACACCGAAGTAGCAACTTCAAGCATTCTAGGAGCATAAATTACACATCTAATCTCTCAACCACCTATTACACTTTTGAAGGCCCTGGAGCATCAGGACAATAGAAACGCCCACAAAGTGACCCCATTTTGGAAAGCTAACACCCCAACGTATAATCTATGAGGCATAATGAGTCTTTTGAACAGTTCATTTTTTTCCAGATGTTCTTGGAAAATGTGGAAAAAAATAAAAACGCATTTTTTTTACAGAAAGTTGTCCATTTATAGGATATTTCCAACACATAGCATGTACATAGAAAAAATTACACCCCAAAATATATTCTGCTGCTCCTCCTGAGTATGGCGATACCACATGTGTGAGACTTTTACACAGCGTGGCCACATACAGAGGCCCAACATCCAAGAAGCACCATCAGGTGTTCTAGGGACATAAATTACACATCCAATTTCCTTACAATCTATCACATTTTTGAAGGGCCTTCATATTTCTAACACAGCATGTACATACCAAGAATTACACCCTAAAATACATTCTGCTGAGTAATGGGTAAAAAAAAAAGAAGATTACCTGTGGTTTTAGTAGTGCAATTGTCCACAGAAGGAGAGCCCCGATCCAGGCAGCAGGCAGGGACGTGGTCACTGGTCAGCGACAGTGAATGGAATTGTCCAGGCAGCAGGCAGCAGGCAGGAATATTGTCCATAGTCAGGAAAAATATTCGTCCTGGTAGGAACATGGTCCAAGTAGCGGGCCATGGGTAGGGGAATGGGGACAGGGGTAGAGGCTTCTCCCACCCAAATCTCTTTGAAGCCTCCGGGCAACCAGACCCTAATCCGGGAATGAGAAAACTAAAAAAATAGTTTTTTCATCCAGAAAAACAATTCTGGAGCCCCTCACATATGTGAGACCCCTGTGTTCCCACTAGTATAGCAGGGTAAAAGATCAATCCAAGGGGCAGGCAAAAAACGTGGTCAAACAGTCCAGGGTCAGTTCCAGAGCAGGCAGATGTAGGTACAGTTTAGGGTTAGGCAAAAGAGTGGTCGTATAACAAGCCAGGGTCAGTTCCAGAGAAGGCAGAGGTATGTTTAGGGTTAGGCAAAAGAGTGGTTGTATAACAGGCCATGGTCGGTTCCGGAGAAGGCAGAGGTATGAGTGCAGTGGCATAAGGGGTGTGGGGGGGGAAATTACAGGAAATTAGAATTGCGTTTACCATACGTCCCTAATAATGAAGAAACGTATGGTAACGGCGGAAACATGTTCCAATACAGAGGCCTGGTTGGGAAGGACAATCGGGACAGTAATACACAGTGTCTTTTCGAATTCCTCTTCTGGAGCACACCCGGCACCTCTTCTGATTTCTGTGGCCTGTTTCAGGGGAGGGGGTTTTCTCAGGAAAGTGACGCTCGTGGAGTCTGCTCACAGAATCAGAGCGAATATTTTCCGGTGGGTTTTCGGGGTACAAAAGGGCGGTGATGACTTCTTCTTGATAGTCCAGATATGATACGGGGTTCTCTGATGACTTTTTGTAGATTACATAGGAGTTATAAAAGGCCAAACTAAAAAAATAAATGGACACTTTCTTGTACCAGTGGCGGGATTTTCTTGTGGGCAGGTAGGGTTCTATCATCTGGTCATTGAAGTCCACTCCCCCCATGAACAAATTATAATCATAGATGCACTTTGGTTTTTGGATTGGGCCGGTTCTTTGGGGGACTTCCACGCAGGTGTCGTCGTGGATTGATGTAAGCATGTGGACGTTCCGTTTGTCCCTCCACCTGACAGCCAATATCTCCTGGTTCCTCAATGCTGCAGACTCCCCTCGTCTGAGCTTTTGATCCACCAGTTTTTGCGGGAAGCCTTTCCTGTTGGGTCTTATTGTGCCACATGCTGGGGTATTCCGGAGGTAAAGACAGCGAAACAGGGGCAAGCTGGTGTAGAAATTATCCACATAAAGGTGGTATCCCTTTCCAAAGAGTGGATACATCAGATTCCAGACCACTTTTCCGCTGACTCCCATATACTCTGGACATTCAGGGGGATGCAGTTGCGAGTCCTTCCCTTCATACACCATGAATGAGTAGAGGTACCCTGTGGCTCTGTCGCAAAGCTTGTACATTTTGACCCCATATCGGGCCCTTTTGCTGGGGATGAACTGCTTGATGCCCAGCCTGCCTGAGAATTTGACAAGGGACTCGTCCACGGATATGTTCTGTTCAGGGGTATATAATTGGGGAAATCGTTGAGCGAAAAAATTTAGAAGTGGCCTAATTTTATATAGCTTGTCAAAAGCAGGGTCATTTCGGGGAGGGCACTGGGCGTTATCGTTAAAGTGGAGGAACCGCATAATTATTAAATATCGGGATCTTGGCATAAGGGAGGAGAAGAGTGGCATGTGGTGAATGGGTTTGGTGGACCAGTAGGAGTACAATTGGTTTTTTTTTGAAAGTGCCATAGTAAAGGTTAGGCCTAAGAACATTTTAAATTCGTCCACGGTTAGTTCTCTCCACTCAAAGGGGCGGGCATATCTGGAACCAGGGTTACTTCTTATGTACTGTTGTGCGTAGAGATTGCACTGGGCCACAATGAAGGATAGCAAATCTTCGGTGAAAAGTAAATTAAAAAAATTAAGCATTGAAAAGTTTTCGGTGTTCACCTGGACACCTGGCTGGGCAGTGAAAGGGGGGATATTTGCTGCTCCGGAATTAGGGGGAAGCCACAGGGGGTTTTGAAGGCCATAGGGAAGGCTGGCATGGCCCCTTTGTTGCAGTGGCACAGCGCTTGAGGCGGACGGCACAGCGCTTGAGGCGGACGGCACAGCTCTTGAGGCGGACGGCACATCGCTTGAGGCGGACGGCACAGCGCTTGAGGCGGACGGCACAGCGCTTGAGGCGGACGGCACATCGCTTGAGGTGGACGGCCCTGCGCGTCTGGGAGTAGGCCGCTTCTCCACGCCAGCACCCCTTCTTTTCCTGGGCCCACGTTCCTCTTCAGATTCTGAATCCGACCCACTGTCTATAACTGGTTCATAGGCCGAATCCGAATCGGACAGAGACTCCTCGCTGCTCTCATCGCTCATGGCAAGTAGAAGATGTACGGCCTGCTCACCGGTAAAGAATTTTTTTGCCATACTGGTGGCTGGTGAGGCTGTACTGCAGAGCACTGTGGTGGCACTGATGGACACAGGTGGGCACTTATGTGCACTGTAGTGGCACGGGTGTGGCTCTGGTGGGCACAGGTGGCTCTGGTGGGCACAGGTGGCTCTGGGGGCTCTGGTGTGCACTGATTAGCAGAAGGCGGCACTTATGTGCACTGTAGTGGCACGGGTGTGGCTCTGGTGGGCAAAGGTGGCTCTGGTGGGCAAAGGTGGCTTTGGTGGGCACAGGTGGCTCTGGTGGGCACAGGTGGCTCTGGTGTGCACGGATTAGCAGAAGGCGGCACTTATGTGCACTTTAGTGGCACGGGTGGGCACAGGTGGCTCTGGTGGGCACAGGTGGCTCTGGTGGGCACAGGTGGCTCTGGTGGGCACAGGTGGCTCTGGTGGGCACAGGTGGCTCTGGTGGGCACAGGTGGCTCTGGTGTGCACTGATTAGAAGAAGGCGGCACTTATGTGCACTGTAGTGGCACGGGTGTGGCTCTGGTGGGCACAGGTGGCTCTGGTGGGCACAGGCAGCACTGGTGGGCACAGGCAGCACTGGTGGGCACAGGCGGCACTGGTGGGCACAGGCGGCACTGGTGGCCGCAGGCGGCACTGGTGGGCGCAGGCGGCACTGGTGGGCGCAGACGGCACTGGTGGGCGCAGGCGGCACTGGTGGGCACAGGCGGCACTGGTACGGCACTGTTTTGGCACTGGTATAGGACTGTTGTGGCTCTGGTGGCACTGGTGCGGCTCTGGTGACACTGGTGCGGCTCCGGTGACACTGGTGCGGCTCTGGTGTGGCACAGGTGGCACAGATGTGGCACTACTGGGCACAGATGTGGCACTATGGACACAGATGTGGCACTGATGTGGCACTTTAGGCACAGATGTGGCACTGATGTGGCACTATGGGCACAGATGTGGCACTGATGTGGCAATATGGGCACAGATTTGGCACTATGGGGCAATATGGGCACAGATGGGCACTATGGGGCACTGTTATCGATGGCAAAACTCACAGTTTATCTCCTCTTCTCTCTCGCTGATACTGTGTGAGGAGAGGAGATAAACTTTCATTGACCTTGCTGTGTTTACATTGTGATCGCGCCGTCATTGGACGGCGCGATCACATGGAAAAAGACCACTGTTACTGGTCAATTTCCCTGATCTGTGTAGCGCCGGGTCTCATAGACCCGGCGCGCACAGAATCTTCTGTGTGCGCGCCCGAGGCGGCGCGCATTGCTGCTTCTGCGGGGCGCCGTTAATTAACGGCAACCCCCAGTTAAGCAACCACCTTGCCGCCGTTATATGACGGCGGCTGGTGGTTAAGTGGTTAAACTGTATTTTTGAACATTTATGCAAATTTAGCTGAAATTATGACTTAATTTCCAAGATCACTTGGCACCCTAATCATCCCTTAGCCAATTTAATTTTTTTATGTGGTATGACACAAGTCATTGCTAAAAGAATAGTTTATCTAAATGCAGCTAGCATTATATACACTATATTACCAAAAGTATTAGTACGTCTGCCTTTAATGGCATCCTAGTTTTAGTCTGCAGAGTTCAATATTGAGTTGGCTCACCCTTTGCAGCTATAACAGCTTCAACTATTCTCGGAAGGCTGTCCACAAGGTTTAGGAGTGTGTCTATGGGAATATTTGACCATTCTTTCATAAGCGCATTTGTAAGGTCAGGCACTGATGTTGGACGAGAGGGCCTGGCTCGCAGTCTCCGCTCTGAATCATCCCAAATGTGTTCTGTCGGGTTGAGATTGTCCAAAATTTCTTGGTGTGCTGATGCCTTAAAAGTTACCTTCACTCTGGACTATGTTTAAGGGGCTGCCAGCTTCCAGGTACCTTTTAAACACATATTTTGGGATTGTGGGCGACTTTCTACAGTATGGAAGAAAGTGACTGGTATTGCCTCTGCAATATCTGGTACTCCTCTACAGCTCACAATCTCAATGTGTTTACTATTTGTGTATCCACCTTATGGGCCATTGCTCTTAATTGGAAGTCCCCCGTAGTACCCCTATCCTCCATTCTAGACAGAATTCATATGGTTATGATAATGGAGAGGATTTTATAGACCCTACAGGACAAAATGCACCTGTTCAAGCGTAGAAAGCCCATAGGCATATTTTGCTATCACATGACTAAATGCTAGTTTAATTTACCAGACCTTGCATGAGCAGTACACTCAGGTATACCCCTCCCCTACTTCTTTATTTGTTATTTTAGTCAACAATTGATCAGTATTTTCTAATGACTTTCATGTATGCTTGGGAATTGTTCTTTATTTTTATCAAAGATGTCCTTTTTACATCAATTATATGATGTATACTGTCACAAGATTTTATAATTCATATACTTCAATAAGCAGAAACTTTTGTAAACAAAAAAAAGTTCCCTTCACTGAAACTAAGGGGACAAGCCCAACCCCTGTAAAAAAAACTATCCCCACACCATAACCCCCCTCCCCCAGCAGTGCACAAAGCCAGGTCCATCAAGACATGGATGAGCGAGTTTGGGGTGGAGGAACTTGACTGGCCTGGACAGAGTCCTGACCTAAACCCGATAGAACACCTTTGGGGTGAATTAGAGTGGATTGGAGACTGCAAGCCAGGCCTTCTCATCCACACCAGTGCCTGACCTCACAAATGCACTTCTGGAAGAATGGTCAAACATTCCCATAGACACACTCCTAAACTCTTGTGGACAGCCTTCCCAGAAGGGTTGAAGCTGTTATAGGTGCAAAAAAGGGTGAGCCAGCTCAATATTGACCACGACTGGGATGCCATCAAAGTTCATGTGCGTGTAAAGGCAGATGTGTCCCATTACTTTTGGTAATATAGTGTGTATGTGTATTATATATTTATTTATTTTAAGGTTAGCCATAAACAATCTACCTGTAGGCATCAGGATCAGCAGCTGGACAAAAACATGTGATAACTTGGTTCACAGTGACCACACCAATGAATAGATTACATTAGTAATTGGGTCAGGTTTTCTTTCTGACCACTGTGTACTTTCAGATAAGCTGGCTGGTAGGCTCCTGGACTGCCTATAGATATGTGATTGTCTCTTGATCTGTCCAAGAACAACTTTTATTTAAACACTGTTTAATTTACATTATCCCTTCTCTTTATGTATATGGACGATGGCACTGTAAGTATTTAAATAACAAAAACAATCTTTAAGTACCTTCTTTCATACCTTATCCATATAGAGCTGGTACATGACCCTGCTCTATCCCAGCCTGTCTGTAGGGAAACAGTTGTAGGAGGAGCTTCTAGTCCTCTGCTACTAGTTACATGTTCAAAAAAAAAAAAAACAGTCTTTAGGATACAGATTAAAAATAAATAGTATCAATAAACCATTTTAAATTGTCATACACGTATATATTTTAAATCAAATGTTTATTTGTTTGGCAATAACGTGGTGTGGGTGGATTTCTGTCACAGACTATGCCACGCCCCTCCAGCCTGTGTCAGAATTAGAGGGAGGTGAAGCCTCCATCGATCCAGATGTAATATCACACCACCATTGTGTTTAGCTGGTTAGTGGGCATGAAGGAGGGAAGGAGTGGGCTGTCCTTTAGCACTTTGTATACGCTTACATGTGTGACTCTTTAGTCACATGGACTGCCCAGATTGTATAGGAAATGCTCAAGTTTGGAAATACAGTGAAAACTGAGCATGTGCGCTAGCTGCCATCACTACATTGTAAAATCCCTAGCTGAATTGGGAATATGGGCAGAAGGAAGAGATAGAGAACAGGATTAATCAGTTTTTTTTACAGAATACAGAAAATTAATCCCATAGTAAATGAGTGACTTTGAACAGCATGTAATACATCATTTATTAATTGGTTTTAGCTATGTGGGTTTAGTGATACTTTATCTGTAATCTCTTGCCCATAGGCAACCTTAATACTGCAGTGAAATGCACATGGTAGTTCATTATCATTTTGGCGCTTGTTGGCCATTTGTTCTTTTACATTTTTTCTTTTACAATGACATCTTTAGAAGGGCTGCGTAAGAATACTTTCAGTTAAAGTATTTAACTAAAACGTAATATAACCTATATAAATGTGGAGAGTTTTTTTTACTGGCTGTGCAGTGGTATTTAACCCCTTCCCGACCAGTATAACTGCAGCCGGTTGGCTCCCCCGCGCGAGCCGTCATAGCTGTATGTCGGGTCTTTAAGACACTCTAGCAAGGGGGCATGCGTCCGCAGCGTGTCCCCGAAGCCTATGCGTGTGGCCGGTGTTAAAACGATGCAGTGTCGTATCGCAAAAAAATGGCCTGGTCATTAAGGGGCCAAATCTTCCCTGGCTGAAGTGGTTAATGTGCTCCTGTGATTCATAAGGGGATTTTTGGGATACGTGTAGGAAAGTTGAACTAACCCTTTAATACAGAGCTGACAAACGGACAAGAAAGCGCACGCACCTAGTGCATCACCGAAAAAATAACTCACAAAATTGCAACTAGAAATGGCCAGAAGACCACACAATGGGGCAGATCCACATACATCTGCGCCTGGCGCAGCGTATGTAAGATACGCTACGCCGCTGTAACTTACTTTGCTTTGGTTTGAATCCTCAACGAATTTGCGCCGTAATTTACGGCGACGTAGTGTATCTCTTGCGGCGTAAGGGCGTGGAATTCAAATGGATCTAATGGGGGCGTGTTTTATGTTAATACGTTGTGACCCGACGTAAACAACGTTTTTTTTGGAACTGCGCATGCGCCGTCCCTGGGGGTATCCCAGTGCGCATGCTCGAAATTAAACCGGAACCCGCCAATGCTTACGATGGTGATGTCATTCTACGCAAATTCCTATTCGCGAACGACTTACGCAAACAACGTAAAAAATTCAAAATGTTACGCGGGAAGGACGGCCATACTTAACATTGAGTACGCCTCAGTATAGCAGCTTTAACTATACGCCGGAAAAAGCTGAACGCAAACGACGGGAAAAAAAGCGACGGGCCGGCGTACGTTCGTGGATCGCTGTAAATAGCTCATTTGCATACTCGACGCGGATTACGACGGTAACGCCACCTAGCGGCCGCCGAAAAATTGCATCTTAGATCCGACTGTGTACGAAGACGTATGCCTGTCGGATCTAGCCAAGATGCCGTCATATCTTGTTTTGAGGATTCAAAACAAAGATACAACGCGGGAATTTTGAAATTACGCCGGCGTATCAATAGATACGCCGGCGTAATTTCTTTGTGGATCTGCCCCAATGTCTTGCAGTGCCGAGAACAAATGTCAAAAACATTGACAACAAAGGGCTGTAGAACTGACACGTTTCGGGGTGCACCCTCCTCCTCAGGGCTTTGAGGAAGGAGGTGCACCCCAAAACGCATCAGCTTGTCGGTTTGTTTTTTGTAGTATCTGTTGGATTACCCTGTCTGAGGAGGGCTGCATCCGCCTAGAATCCGGAATTTTAATTGTCCCTCCTTCTTTCCCACTACAGAGGACCTCATAGTGCTGGAAGTGTTTGCTAGCTTGAGTGTCTTTTATATCTACCTATACCCAGTTGGGGATGAAGATGTTTTCGACCAGAACCCATGTTGGCCAAACCCAGAAGGAAGCTGTCAGTGCCAGCCCAATAAGCTGCAGATAGAAAATTCCCTGTCCTTCAGCTGCACATACACACATGGACAGGGATTGCTCTGAAATGCAGCTGATTGGGCTGGCATTGAAGGCTTCCTTCTGGGTTTAGACCGAACTCAAGCTCACCCTTATTCCCCATAAGCACATTGTGTATCCATCCAATGTCAGATAATTCACATCCCATTCCAGTCGAGAAAAGGCTGCACACACCACTTTCACATCTCAGGTGCTGGCTTGCTCATCTCCATGGAAGCAATAATTTGTACCAGCAACAGGAATACCACACACTGAAATGCAAAATAATATTCTTCCTTTAATAATATAGCCAGCAGGAACAAGTTCTATTCCAACATGTCACACGCTAGACTCTTATAGAAAGCTCTGTGCCTAGCATAAACATTTCTGAATCAAACTTGTTCCCACTGAGTGTTTCGATAAAGGAAGAATATTATTTTGCATCTCTGTGTGCAGTATTCCTTTTGCTGGTGCAGTTGAATGATATTGCGTAGGCATAGTACACAGTTGCTGCCGTCAGGATGCTGGTCTAGAGCAATGATGTGCTCCCAGCACTGGAGCAAGTGCACGTAGACAGGAAGTGGCATAAAGAGGCTGCAGGAGGTCAACAGTACTGAGATGCAAAAAATAATGAAGAAAGTTGAAAACACTGGGCCAGATTCACAGTAGAAATACGCCGGCGTATCTACTGATACTCCGGCGTATATTTTCAAATTTGCCGCGTCGTATCTTTAGTTTGAATTCTCAAACCAAGATACAACGGCTTTAGGCTTCGATTCGACAGGCGTACGGCTTCGTACGCCTTTGGATCGTAGGTGTAATACTTTGCCGCCCGCTGGGTGGAGTTTGCGTTGTTTTCCGCGTCGGGTATGCTACTTAGCTGTTTACGGCGATCCACGAAGGTACGCGCGTTCGTGGCATTCTCTTAGGTCGTCGCTAGTCGGCTTTTCCCTGCGTATAGTTACGGCTGCTATTTCATAGCTTATAGGTGAATAGGAAAGGACGTAACGCACGTCGCCGTTCAAAAGATTACGTCGGTGCAACGTCATTTCGCGCAAAGCACGACGGGAAATTTCAAAACGGAGCATGCGCAGTACGTTCGGCGCGGGAACGGGCCTAATTTAAATGATACACGCACCATTTGAATTAGGCGGGCTTGCGCCGGACGCATTTACGCTACGCCGCCGCAAGTTTACAGGCAAGTGCTTTGTAAATCAAGCACTTGCACTTAAAACTTGCGGCGGTGTAACGTAAATGGGATACGTTAGACTGCCGCAAATGTACCTGAATCTGGCCCACTATATCTTAATTGTACAGTACAGGAGACATGCAGAACATTCATAGGCTATAGGTGTTCACCTTCAGGGGATTGACAACGTTTTGAAGGACATCCCCAGAGCGTCTACCCTAAAACCCTATCCCACTCTGTGAGATATCAGTTTTTTTGCTAATGTCTAAAGGTGATGGACCTTTTCTCCTTCACAGAGAAATTTACCCTTAGCTTAAATATTTTTTTATTTTCCAAATCCTTAATCAACCCTCACTGTCTTTTAATTCCTACATAGAAGCAATATATCTGTATTTATAAAACCTTGGGAGCCATACATGGCCCCCACACTGTGGAGTGCCCATAATATTGGTTCAGGCACTGGAACCTGCATGGGCACTCTCCTTGGCACTTGATGTAACACGTTGAGTTAACTGCACAATACTATACAGGTCAAGGTCAATCACTTTGGAATACAATTCCTAAAGCCAACTTCGGGGGATATGCTCACCATGACGGGTGAAACCTGCCTGGAATTTATTTACAGGCTAGTGTCGTGGACAAGACAGGGTCACCCTGTATCTTGGACTGTTCTGCTATTGTTTCAGGATGGTCTACATCTGGGTTACCGTGTATACCTTACAGACACGCTTGCTCTATACTATGCACCCTCTTCCGTGAGTACTAAACAGGGAAATACCCTAACATTTAGATATGGTGGAGACCGGTCAAGGGGGAATAGATGCAAATTCACATGCAACCATTCGCTCTGCTCTGCCAAAGGCCTGCACAATAAACCTCAGAGTGACCATGCATCCCTTGCACCGCAGCAAGAACCAGTTCTATCATTGCTCCCAGCTCTATTTCAGGCACGTAAGAAGCAGCCTATTTGACAAAAACAAAATTCTCTACATCTGTGTCATATTTCCTTGGACAGATTATGTCCATCCAGTCCATAAAAAAAGTAATGCATCCTCTCCTACTCCGGCTTCTCAACCGGAGTCGGATTCTGCTATGCCAGTCTTAGGCTGCACCTATGCATTTTTAGTGCTTTTTTCAGATTTGCACTACAGAACGTGTTCCATAGGAAACCATGGTAAATGGACTGTAGTGCAAACCTACAAAATGCAAAAAGCACTAAAAAGGGATAGGTGTGAATCCAGCCTTAGAGGACACAGACACAAAGGGAAATTAAAAGGATATTGAGGAAATATTGGAGGGAGCTACGAAAGACTTTTCTTCACCAGATTGGCATTATATTGTAGAGGGAGCTTATCACAACATGCTTGCTAACATTTTAAAAGCTCATTGCCTCTCTCTGCAAAAATCATGACATTGTGCAAGCTGACCCTCATCGGTCTGGACATGCTGCTTTGGGTACAAAGAGACCTATCAAGAACAGATAAAATGTGTAGTCTATGACAATTCTATGACTTCTAAAATAATTTTCACCCCTCCCAAAATCTTTACTGAACTTTAACCCTAGGAACTCTTGCTGCAATGTCAGCATGTCAACATGCAGCTAACTGGAATAGGATAATATACAAACAACCCTGTATTTAAGGATCGTGCTGTTACACAGCAATTGCCTTCTGCTCTACTTTTGTGCTTGCATGCCCTAGCCTAGAACAAACATGTCAAGAGAATGGCTCTAAACTCCATTCACATGCACAAGATCGTATGTCTAAAAGTTTGGACAGCTGAAATGGCCTGGAAAAGGTACCTCAGACATATGCCGCAATGGCGCAGTCATGCTAAAAATCGATGATTACTGTCATTACTAGAAAAAAATAATAATAATAAAAATGCCATAAATATATCGCCTATTTTGTAGACCCTATAACTGTGGTGTAAACCAATCAATATACGCTTATTGTGATTTTTTACCAAAAATATGTAAAAGAATACACATTGGCTCAAACCGATGAAGACAATTATTTTTATATTTTTTTGGATATTTATTATAGCAAAAAGTAAAAAGAATTGTATTTTTTTTTTTTAATTGTCGCTCTTTTTTTGTTTATAGCACAAAAAATAAAAACCGTAGAGGTGATCAAATACCACCAAAAGTAAGCTCTATTTGTGGGGGGGAAAAGGACATACATTTTATTTGCGTACAGTGTAACAATTTCTCAGTTAAAGTGGCGCAGTGCCGTATTGCAAAAAAATTACCTGGTCATTAGCCACTTCAATACAGGACATTTTCACCCCCTTGCCCAGGCCAATTTTCAGCTTTCAGCACTCACATTTTGAATGGCAATTGTGGGGTCATGCTTCATTGTACCCAAATTAAATTTTGCTAATTTTTTTCCCCACAAATAAAGATTTATTTTGGTGGCATTTGATCACCTCTGCGGTTTAAATTTTTTGCGTTATAAACAAAAAAAGACAGCCATTTTTGAAAAAAACACAATATTTATTAGTTCTTGCTATAATAAATATACCATTTAACAAAAAAACAAAAAAATTATTTTCCTTAGTTTAGGCCGATATGTATTTTTCTACATATTTTTGATTAAAAAAATTGCAATAATCGTATATTGATTGGATTGCGCAAATGTTATAGCATCTACAAAATAGGGGATAGAATTATGTAATTTTTATTATTATTTTTTTACTAGTAATGGTGGCGAGCTGCGATTTTTATCGGGAGTGCCACATTGTGGCGGACATATCGGACACTTTTGACACTATTTTGGGACCATTGGCATTTATACAACGATCAGTGCTATAAAAATGCACTGATTACTGTATAAATGTCACTGGCAAGAAAGGGGTTAACACTAGGGGGCGATCAAGGGGTTAAATGTGTTACCTAGGGAGTGATTCTTACTGTAGGGGACTCACAAGGGGTGGAGACCGATCGGTGTTCCTCTGTACTGGGAACACATGGATCGGTTTACACACACAGATCCATGTCCCTGCTCTGTGATGAGCAAACACAGGTACTCAGCGGACATCGCGGCCGCTGGGCACGCACATCGTGTCTCGAGTGATGTGGCGTGCGCGCGCGCTCTCCACAATGTCGGGAAGCCGAGGATGTCATACGATGGCCGCCCGGAGGGACAAAGGGTTCCTGCGGCCGTCATATTACATTGGTGTGGTAGGGAAGTGGTTAAGGGGGTAAATCCTTCCGGGCCTTAAGTGGTTGAACTCTTTATTGGCCTGTGTAGTGAGTTTATGCACTTTATTAGTATTTAACAAATTGGGAGTGTTTTTATAATTATTTGACAAAACTGGATTGCACCTTCTGTCAGTTTATAGTGGCCAAAAAAAACAAAGTAGATTGCTAAGTAGTTGTCTTGATTTTTACTGAACAATGCAGATGTGGTACCAGACCAGAAGACCTGAAACTCCCAACAGGGCTCATTTTGCACCCTCTTACAGAACCGTCCTTTTAATTTTAATAAATGAACTTTCTTTTAGTGGTGGTATTTTTGAGCAACAGCTGCATACGTGATTTCTTGTCCCTGTCCTCAGGCCTCACCAAATACATGTCATGTGGATTTCCTCAGCACAGGTGTGTGTATTAGATAGGGTTACTAATTATTACAAACTTGGTGTCACGATATATGCACCAAATTTCCTGTTCTACCAGACAAACCTCAGCTCTTTCCCTCTGCACTTGTTTCGCTTCCTGTGTTATGCACAGACTTACATTTTTAAGTTACAGAAAGATGATTGATAACCCTTTCATTTCCAGACTAATTTCCTCCCCATCCATATATGGCCATGCTGAAGTTTGCTTGCAAAGGGATTTGTATTGTGCTGTTATCGTGTACTTTAACAATTTGTTTCAATTGTTTAGGAATACCAGCAAAAGCTGATGCAGCTGTAAACTTAAAGTATATCCAATGTAAAAAATTATTGCGCTCGTTCTGAATATAAAAATGAAATAAAAAGCTGCGATCAAAAAGTGTTATACCACACCAAACAAATACAAAAACAGGAAGCAGATCACGCTAATATATACAACAAGCTGTCTGCAAAAACAGTATATCAAATTGAATGACACCATATACAGTGAGCTGTGACATATAAGACTATATTTAGTGAAAAAATATATAAATATAATGTCCTTAGTGAAAAACATGTAACTCTTTGAAGAAAAAAATACAATTAAATAAAAAATATATTGATAAATGGGTCTTATAAGTGAGCCAAAAGAACACTTTCTGACGTCACCGCGCATATCGTTTGAACCCGGAAGATACGGGCGTTCGTTTTTAGAGCTGGCCGGCTTGTTTACTTGTTGGATGCCTTGACTGATCTATTGTGATGTAAGTGCATACCCTTTTTTACCTTATTAAATCGCGAGGATTTTACACTATTGTGAGTCCCTCTTCTATTTGCATATACTTACCCTGGTTGGCTGAGATGACTGATCGATTCTGAAAGCTTTGAGTTGGATAAACCGGTGGGAACACCTGCTTGAATTACATCATTACATGCTGTATTTGGTCTCCTTAAACAGAGACCAATAAAATTCGGTAAGAGGCAGTGTTTGTCTTTGGTGGAAGTGCCTTTCTCATCACCTTTCCTGGGATGTTTCATATATTCTGCACTGGGGACATCTTGATTTGAACCTTCTGCATGGTGGACTTTTGGCTCACTTATAAGACCCATTTATCAATATATTTTTTATTTAATTTAACATTTTTCTTCAAAGAGTTACATGTTTTTCACTAAGGACATTATATTTATATATTTTTTCACTAAATATAGTCGTATATGTCACAGCTCACTGTATATGGTGTCATTCAATTTGATATACTGTTTTTGCAGACAGCTTGTCGTATATATTAGCGCGATCTTCTTCCTGTTTTTGTGTTAAAGTATATCCACACTGAGGAACATAAACATAATATGTTGCAGCTTGCCAGTCCCTAATTTTTTTTTTTTTTTTTTTTTTTTTTTTTTGGGCAGCCTGTTATTAGCCTTTCCTCCCATATCTTATGTGAACTACAGAGTACATCATGTAATAGAGATTACTCACGTAATGGATATAAGGGGGGTTTAATCGAAATTAGTTTTTATTGGTAATAAAATGGGAAATATCAATTCTGACAATGGCATGCACCAATGTTGTACCAAAGGAATAGATAAGACAAGGTATATGCAAGTCAGCATGCTCAGAAGAAATGCAATTAATAGACAATTGGCAAGTTATTATATTGCTCTAAACAAATACAAATTAGAAACCTAATCAAAGACTGTCTGCAAGAATATGGCAAATCTAATATAATTAGCGTATAATCAGTTTAGAAACAATGAAGACCTAAACCTAAAGTCTTGTATTCCACCTCAAATATTGGAGCTTTTGGACCTTAGTTGTAATCTTAGACATACAGTGCTCAGCATAAATCTTTAAGAGTTTGTAAAGGTTTGTTTTTTATTTTCTAAATAGGTTCCTTTAAGCTGGTGCATTGTTGGTTCACTTACCTTTTCTTTCGATTTCCCTTCTAAATGTTTTTTTTCTTTGTCTGAATTACTCACTTCCTGTTTCTCCTCAGTAAGCTTGCCCCCATCATCTGAGCTGTTCTGGCTGGGGGTTAGTCAGCCAGAACAGCTTACTGAGGAGGAACAGGAAGTGAGCAATTCAGACAAAGAAAAGAAAGAAAAAAACCATTTAGAAGGCAAATCGAAGGAAAAGGTTAGTGAACCAACAATGCAGTAGCTTAAAGCGGTTGTAAACCGCATAAACTTTTTTTTTTAAAACCTGCAAGGCAAAAGGCATAATCGGCTAGTATGCACCGCATAAAAATACTTACCTCGGAACGAGGTGAACACCACTTACCTGGTCCACGCCGAGCAGGATGTCATCTTGCTCCGGCGTGTCTTCCAGGTATAGCCGCTCCAGCGCTGTGATTGGCTGGAGTGGCGATGACGTCACTCTCGCGCGTGTGCGTGGGAGATTTAAAATCGGCAGTGTCCGGCGGATGCCGGTCCTTTCGCCGTGGATTCCCCCCTGCGCATGCGCCGCCCGCATTGCAAGGGGAATATCTCCTAAACCGTACAGGTTTAGGAGATATTCTTTATACCTACAGGTAAGCCTTGTTATAGGCTTACCTGTAGGTAAAAGTGAAAAAGTGGGTTTACAACCACTTTAAAGGAACCTATTTAAAAAATAAAAAACAAACCTTTAAAATCCCTTTTACTTTCCTTTCAGAATCAATATCTTCTATGGGACACTATACTACAAAATACTCCCACAAATGTGGGCCTTTCATTGAAACCAAGATTTGTTAATTTACACACACAAAAAAGTATTTTTCCTAACAAATTAATTCAAGACCACGTTGCAAAATGAATACACCCCAATGAAAGGCTTAGGCGCAAAGCTAAGTTTTAGACAACAAAATCCTAAATAACAAGAATTAAATTACAGATGAGTCTAATTATTCATTATACAGGTGTCCAGCTGACAGTTAATTATAAAAGGGTGTTACTTAACAAAGAAAACCCCTTCCTATTTCATGCTGTCGGCAATGGCACCACATGGAAGAGAAATGTCACAAGGTCTGGGAAAGAACATAATTTCTTTAAGCCGTGTACACACGATCAGTCCATCCGATGAGAACGGTCTGATGGACCCTTGTCATCGGTTAACCGATGAAGCTGACTGATGGTCCGTCTCGCCTACACACCATCGGTTAAAAAAACGATCGTGTCAGAACGCGGTGACTTTGACTCCTACATGACAATGGATGCACAAATAGGGTCAGTAGTCAGCGGATCTCACCATCTGCTGCGCCTACTACGCAGACTTACTCCTTTTATTCCCAAGGAAGACATAGCGGTCGTGGTGGGAGCTATTGTAAACTCAAGATTGGACTATACAAATGCCCTTTACCTCGGACTCCCCAAGTACCAAATCGCTCGTCTGCAAGTCGTTCAAAATACGGCCGCTAGACTTGTGACTGGGAAAAAACCATGGGAATCAATCTCACCTTCACTGAGATCCCTTCACTGGTTACCAGTAAAAGACAGAATCACTTTTAAAGCACTCTGTCTAACGCATAGATGTATCTATGGGAATGCTCCCCATTATCTATGCGAAAAAATAAAAGCTCATAATCCCAATCGCGTTCTGCGATCCACCAATCAAAATCTCCTCCAGATACCCAAAGCCAGATACAAGTCCAAAGGAGAAAGGAGATTCGCGGTCCAAGGGCCTAGACTATGGAACGCTTTACCAACCAGCATTCGGTTGGAGGAGAACCACTTGGCGTTCAGGAGAAAAATCAAGACTCATCTCTTTTGATACCAAAGGAGACAGGAACAACAAGCGCCCAGAGGCGATTAAGTTCGCATGTGTTGCGCTATATAAGTTTTCATTCATTCATTCATTCAACGAAGTTCAATGCTTCCGAGTAAGCGTCGACTTGATTCTGAGCATGCATGGATTTTTAACCGATGGTTGTGCCTACTAACGATCGGTTTTGATTTTTGAATTTAAAGCAAGTTGGCTTTTTTTTAACCGATGGTTAAATAACCTATGGGGCCCACACACGATCGATTTTGACCGATGAAAACGGTCCATCAGACCGTTGTCCTCTGTTTAACCTATCGTGTGTACGAGGCCTTACACAAGAAAGGTGAAGGCTACAAGAAGATCAGTAATGCTTTGCTTATCAGTCAGAATAATGTAGCAAACGTGATACAAAAATTTAACAGAGATGGAACTGCAACCATCTAACAGAGACATCCAGGCCGTACACGGAAGTTAACACCTCGACATGAGCGTCTTCTGATGAGAAGGGTTGAAGAAAATTAGCATACAAGTTCACTGCAGTTAGCTAAAGAAGTAGAAAGCCAATCTGGGTTGATTGTTTCCCTTGACACAAATATGGCGTACATGGGAGAGGAATGACATGCATGGCTGTCGTGCACTAAGGAAGCCTCTCCTAAAGCCCATGCACAAAAAAGCCCACCTAGAATTTGCCAGGGCCCATGCTTAAAAAGAAGAAGACTACTAAGACTCTACTCTGGAGAAATGAGACTAAGATAAATGTTTTTGGTACTGATGGTTTCAAAACTGTATGCAGTCGCAAATGTGAGGAGTGCCATGAAAAATGCATGGTGCCTACAGTGAAACATGCTAGTGCCAATGTCCTTCTGTGGGGCTGCATGAGTGCTGCTGGTGTCTGGGAGCTGCATTTCATTGATGGTATCATGAATTCACAGATGTATTGCTCCATATTGAAAGAGAAGATGCTACCATCACTCCGTGCCCTTGGTCGTCATGCACTTTTCCATGACAATGATCCAAAATACACATCTAAGGCCAATTTCTAAAGAAGAACAGGGTGAAAGTGATTCAGTGGCCAAGTATGTCTCCTGATCAGAACCCAATCAAACACCTATGGGGTATTCTGAAGAGACAAGTTGAGCATCACTCTCCAGCCAGCATCCAGGCTTTAAAAGAGGTCGTTCAAGAATGGAAAAATAGAGATGTTGCAATAGGTCGCCAACTTATTCATTCCATGCCAAGAAGACTTGGTGCTGTCCTTACAAATCATGGCAGTCATACAAAATACAGATGTAGTAGTTTTTGGGGGTACATTCATTTTTGCATCAACTAATTTGAGCAAAAGTGAAGATTCTGTAATCAGAGTTATATTATTAACCTTACTCTCATGTGATGAGCTAAACAAATGGAAAAACTTAACAAATTGAACTCAGTTTTGTCAAAATTTTCTAATTTATTCTTGTGTTCATTGAGATATTCATTAAAACCTTACTTTTCAAAAGGGGTGTACTCATTTATGCTGAGCACTGTAACAAATCACAAATGAGTATATAGCAGTGCAGCCTGAATACATCAGACCTACACTTTTTGGGGGCAACCTCTATGGTCATAAATCAATTTCTTATATATTAGCAATTCACTAATTGTGACTTTCCATTGTAGTAGGCTTGGATCCACACCTTAGTGATCAGCTTTTGCAAAAAAAGCATGAAGCTAAATGTTTAATCCAAAGGCTCAGGAGGCCTGGGGTGGGGGGTTGTTGTTAGTCTAAAGGCCCGTACACCCGATGAAAAAACACTGCTTTCAAAGCGATCAATAATCTGATCGTTAGTACACAGTTTTCGAGAGCCGACCATGAGCGTTTATCTGATATTATCCGAAGGGATAAACACAAAAATGTTTCTCGTACGATACCAGATTGTACGATTTATGTGTAATCAGTACAGTCTTCATCCGAAAATACAATACATATACAATACAATACAATACATGACATCACTTCTGAATTGTTATTCCGTCGTACAAGAAATTTCATAACCTTAACAATCTCTTCATTTTCAATATAAAGACTAGCATGCAATAAAAAAAGAGGTTATTCGTCCGATAATCTCATTGTGTGTAACGGGCATTTATTGATACAGCAGTCCAGTAAGCAAGTGTTGTCACCCTAGGACTGAAAAAGGGAAAACAAATTCAGACACTGATTTAAGGACTGGTAAGCTGCAATAGATTTCATTTTGGATTTTTGGTTTACTAATATCTAATCGAAAATGTATGTAAACAAAATTAAGGAACCCAACTGAATAATATATAGATTTCATTAAGCCATCAGCTGCTCTTTTCACACAAGGCTCATAAGTTCCATCATAAACGGACTCAGATTCAGCCCAGGTTCACACTGGGTACAATTTCCTTCGATTTGAGATGCGATTTCACATGTGAAATCGCATCTCAAATCGGCGGCATTTGCCGCCAATTGTCGGCAATGACACTGTCCTAATCGGTGCGACGCCGCACTTGCGGCGCTACACCGATTTCAAAAAGTAGTTCCTGTGCTACTTTTTGCGATTTCGGGCCGCGATTTACATAGACATCTGTGCAGAAACCTGCACAGATGTCTCTTAAATCGCGGCCGAAATCGGGACTGCTGGCGGGAGTGAAATCGTGCGAGTTCAGCTGAACTCGCACGGCTTCACTCCCGCAGCCCAGTGTGAACCAGGGCTCAAGCAGATATAAGTCAGTTTACATCTGCACCCTCATAGACATACTTTATGGTTTAGTCTGGACCTATCTGAAAAACTGACAAACGCTGAATACCCATTTGAAAGGGCCAAGTAATTCTACTTTAAAAAAAATATTTATAATCTTAGAAACACAATTGTATATAAGTAAGGCCTCTTTCACACGGGCCAGATCTCAGCAGAAGCTCTGTCCATTCCCTGCTGAGGGGCAGGCAAATGATAGGTCCATGCTTGCTCCACTTATGCAGAGCAGACATGGACACAGCCCACTCTGACCTATGGGCAGTCGGATTTAATTGGACCAGCTGTCTGTTTAAACCCAACTGGTCTGATACAATCAGATGGAGAGGAACTGATCCCCTTCTGTTTTTTTTTTTTGTTTTGCCAGATTGGATCAGATTGTAGGTAGCTGGGTGTAAACGGACACAAGTCTGTTTACATCTGTCGCTCCATAGAGGAGAATGGAGGGTCCGGTCGGGTTCACCTGAAAAGCAGACAGGCGCACTCGATCAGACTGCTCATGTGAAAGGCTCCATTGTCTTCATAAATGTATATTTTACCTCTACTGGAGATGTTCAATTTGTTAAATTTCCTGCCATCTGACAAGCAATAAATAAAAATATTTGTTGTGAAGATGAAGATCATTTTAGCATCTGAACTCCCAGGAAATCTCCCATACACCTGTGCTTGATGATTGAGAAATTAGCCTCCAAGCATGTTGGTGGTCCGTAACACTGACTGACAAGCTGTGCAATGACTGACTATATGGATCATGGAAAATAGTACAGACAGTGTAAATTCTTTCTCTTTCTTACGGCATGCTAATACCTTATTTATCGCCCTATAGCGCGCACCGGCGTATAGCGCGCACCCCAAACCTAGAAGGAAATCCTAAGGAAAAAAAATAAATACTAACAGTTTACAGTTACAGTTACTTACAGTTGCCCGGTGTCCATCGGCAGCCTTGTCCGGTCCGGCGTCCGTCTGCGGCATTCGTGGTGTCCTCCCCGCTTCTCCCGCTTTTTTTTAATGCCGCCGCCGACATATACCGAGCGCAGTACACTCGGCTAAGCTCGGCCACGCTCTTCTCCTCTCGTATAAAGGCTAGGAGGCAGCATAGGGCATGACCGTGACTGGAGCCGAGCGTGGTCGAGCCCAGCCGAGTGTACTGCACTCGGTATATGTCGGCACTCAGAAAGCGGGGATCGGCGTATAACGCGCACCCACGATTTTCCTCTGATTTTAATGGGGAAAAAAAGGGCGCGTTATACGCCGATAAATACGGTATATATCGGGAAGGCTTATGAGATATTAAAAAACAGATCACCTTATGTTGCATTATCATTCATATGCAGCAGAACCCCATAGACTTCTATGGTACCGGGAGCCACACCTACACCAGCATTCCATATGTGAATGAATCAAAGTATTTGGCAGTTCTTTAATCAGTATTTCCACCACATGCAGGTACGCATTCTTCCCTTAAACCATCACCTTTGTGCAGCACATATACTGTATGTAAATCCAGAGCACGTATCAGATTTATATGACCTCTATTCTAGGATAGTCATATAATGCCTGATAATCAAAGGGTTAATCGCCTCTGACACCACTCCAATTTCAGTTTCCTCTCTTGTTAGATTCTTACTTCTCCAGCCCTCCGCTCAGCATCAGAAATTAATGCAATCACCATAGTTCAGTAGGTAAAAACACTTTTATTCTGCTTATAAAATTACACTTACATAAGGCCAACATGAATGTGATTCATTACACTAAAAAAAACTTCCAGGTTCTCCACATCTCACATCACATCCATCTTAGAAATAAAAGGTCATATACATCTGGTGAGCATTCTGTGTATATATATATATATATATAGTGCACAAAGGTGATGGATTAAGGGAAGAATGAGTACCAGCATATGGTGGACGCACTGATTAAAGAACTGGCTACATGGACTACCCTATTTTTTGATTGATTCGCATGTTGAGTGCTGGTGTATGGGAATTTGGTCAGAGTGTTCAATCAAATATTAATTATACAATTAGATTTTTATTTATTATTTATTATGGCACATTGTATGCAATATTTGATGATTTAGTATAGCACTGATTTTTGATAGCACAGCTTTTTTGGTTTGTTTATGATTGTTTATCCTGGGGGATAAATTATTTTCCAGTTGCTTCCAAGGGGATTGGTTCAGTGCATAGAATAGAATGCGTACATTTAGGTTTAAGTGCAGGTTTTGTATACTATTTTTATATATATATATATATATATATATATATATATATATATATATATATATATATATACAGTATATTGCATGACATCTATTTTAGCATCTAACATATGAAACTCCAAACTGCATTTAAACATGTTTTCTAAGATCTAAAATCATATATTATAGCAGCTCAGATTTAATAGGCTGAAGGTTTCCTAAAACATACCGTATGGAAAGCACATAGAGGGGGTTATTTACTAAAGAGAAATCCACTTTGCACTACAAGTGCAAAGTGCACTTGAAATTACACTGAAAGTTGGAAGTGCAGTCACTGTAGATCTGAGGGGGGCATGCAAGGAAAATAAAAAACAGCATTTTAGCTTGCACATGATTGGATGATAAAATCAGCAGAGCTTCCCCTAATTTCAGATCTACTTCTCCAATTTACAGCGACTGCACATCCAAGTACACTTTCAGTGCAATTTCAAGTGGGACGCTTCGGGGGAAGACCGCGCTATATTAAGATACCTCTCTCAAGTGCACTTTGCACTTGTAGTTTGCACTTGTAGTGCAAAGTGGAGTTGCCTTTCGGAAATAACCCCCATTGTCTGTGATTTTGGAAAGCCCCCACCTAAGTCCTCATAGCCCCACATCACATGGCAAGTGGTGCTGATCATAATTTCTGTGTGCTACTGCATGCACATTAAAGTATATTTGAACTCTGACCTTGTAAAGCAACCCGTTCAGTTCAGAAAATAACTTTTTGAAGTGATCACATGACCCCTGTTCTCAGCTGCATAAGGGGCTTAGAGAGTGGGGGTGGAGACTGCAGATGGGCACATCAGCAGGAGACAAGGTGAAAGCAGTCCACTGGTCTTTCCATTGAATAACTGTGAGGGGGTGGGGGGCGTTCAAAAAAGACAACATTTGGGTGCCGCTCAGGTAGAAAGGGTAAAGTCCAACTAGACCGCTATGAGTGCAGGCAGGGAGCTCGTCCAAGCTGCAGCAATGTTAACGGAAAAGATCCATAAGCTGTACAACATGAAGCAGACTCATGTGCATGAGATGAGAGGAATGGCAGCCTCAGCCTGGCCATGCTCCCAATGCGTTTCGCTCTGCCCCTTGAAGCGTAATCATTTGA